>NC_092339.1:338255000-338527500 GCF_046630445.1 Rutidosis leptorrhynchoides | reverse complement strand
TGGTTGTGAAAGCCATCATTCCAAATATTGAGCAATTAGTTAAAGTAAGATGTTTCTAGTTTGGGCACTTAGAAAAAACATCGCAAGGATTTTCATTTATGAATGTGACATTATCAAAAGATGCAACGTTGTTAAAGCTTGTACGTCGCAAGTGGATGTGATTGTAGTGGAACCAACAAATCCAATGAAAGTGAGATCTTTGAGAGAAATAAAAAGAGAAAGGAAATCCATTACGTTTTGTTCCATTCAAAGATAAAGTAGTCATCTTATGGACATTGTGCGAAAACGCATAGTTCATAATCTTTCTGAAATACTCTTGGCTAACTTCTTCTTTAAACGAAGTTTAACAGACTCCATTCAAAGTTTGTTGGATCTAAGATATATTAATGAATTGTCTAATTTATCCTCCATTTAATGTTATAAAAAGTAACTAATAAATTTGTTGCTATATGTAATGTTAAAATTCTATTAATAAAAGGGATATAACTGGAACTTTAATGATATTTTATTGTTATTTAGAATAAGAGAAAATAAATTTGAAACAAACAAAAATAATAAGGTAGACAATTTGATGTGACGGAGGGAGTATGATAACTAAAAAAATTCTCCCTAGTAGCAATAGTAGAGAAAACCAATGATATGGTATTGTTTGGATGCACGAATGCCAACGAAAGTAACTATGAACATATGGAAATCAGAAACTTAATTTTTTTTTGCTATGATGATGGTCTTGATGCTGTAGTAAGTTCAAGAAATCTGGCACTAATGCGGCCTTGCTTCTCGTTATTAAATTTATAACATTGTAGGCCTCTACACGTAAGCAAGAAAAATGTGCTTGAATCCTATCCTTCTTTGATGCTGGAAACTCCTTTTTCAGAAAGTTTTCAATCTTACGCAACTTAAAAAATATTTGATTAATCTCAATGCCCCCATTTTTAATCTCCTAAAATAGATCATCCCAACAGTTCTCGATATGTGACATACTTACCTCTTTGACAAGTTGCTCTTCATCAATTTGTATACGAGCTATAATGGTCTCAAACTTAATTTTCTCCTGCTCTAGTTGTATCCGAAACTCGTCCATAATTTGTTGTGCTGATGCAGCATTCTCCAATGCTTGCATCTCCTGCACGATATCAAACAATTTGTAAGGAACCCTATAACAGTCTCTATGTTTATCATAATCATAAGATAAATATAGCACACGGGTTCAAATTCCTATGTCGATGGCATGCAATACTTTTCAATAAATTACATAGTAGATCATCAAGTAGATGATAGTTGCAAAATAATTTATATATATACCTCACGTGAAAATATCGTGACAGTGGCACTTGGAGAACCGTCTAGCAGATAGTTTTTGACTTCTATAGGCAGGTTTATTTGTTGGGGTGCAAACCTATCCCACATAAGAGGGAGACAAAAACAAATGTATGTATATAAGTCTAAAGGAAAGTCCCTCTAATACCAATTGGTTTTAGAAAATGATGGACTCTCGTGTGGGGGACCCGGGAAGTGGTCAAAGTTTCCTGGATAAATCTTAAAACTCATTAAGTTAGCAAATGGAGAAGGTAGATGAGAGACTAGTTGCACGGACGATGCAAGAACCTGAAAAATATAATATAATAAACGTATTGTATAGACAGATGTAGTCAAATAAATCAAAATGGGTCTATCTAAAGTATGTCTAACATAGAATAGAGTGTTGCTAGATAAATGTATAATAAATAAAGAACGAATACCTCTACAATTTCCAATCCAAGCGTAAGACATTTGACATTGCGGAATTGTTGAAGCAAGTCTATAATTTTAGAAGCATTTGCCTTAGCGGGATTACAAATATGAAAACCCACTTTCTCCAAAGAAAACAAACCATCTGCGGAAAACTCGAAATAATCTCGAGTTTCATACGTCAATGAGGATAATTCGGGTGTAGATATCATTAAACCCGCTTTGCAATTTACAACAGTGAGAAACTTCAGGTGAGGTGCAACCACATTAACAACACCATACCAATATCCATGTTTAATAATGAGAGTAGAAAGTTGAGGATGGGAAATGGTAATTAAATCAATCCATCCATATACAGCGCAATTAATTAAAGTAAGATTTTTCAAGTTTGGGCACATAGAAAAAACATTACCGGGATTTTCATTTATGAACCTGACTTTATCGAGATGCAACGTTGTTAAATCTAGTAAGTACGAAGTTGATGTGATTGTAGTGGAACCAAGAGATCCAATGGAAGTGAGATCTTTGAGAGACTGGGATATAAAAAGAGAAAGAGGGAATTCAATATTCTTTTCTCCGTTCAAACATATAATAGTCATTTTTTGAACATTCTGCGAGTTCATAATCTTTTTGACAAATGGTTGGCTAAATTCCCCATTAAAACAAAGTTTAATGGACTCCAATTCTATTTCACTATTGCGGGAAGACAAAACATGATTAACAAACTCATAAAATTTGGGTAATGAAGTAAGACGGTCATAAGAGAAATCAAGATGTGGGATTGACTTCCAAGTATACTTCCATGTAGATGACAAAATACTAGTTCTGATAGCATCTTTGGTGTCATTATAAGAAAGAATTTTGTTGATGAGATCTTTCGGCAAGTTGCTTAGTCTATGGACTTCTACATTCATTCTTACTATTTAAGCTGCAATTAATAATTAATAATATAAAACAAGAATCAAGACATACTAAATAGAAATTACACAAAAAGCAAAACACATAATAACAAGGTTGTAAAAGACGCGAGTCGAAGATGCATAGGTCGGGACCTCGGAGGGACGAGTAGGTCGAGACGGGTAGCAACAGGGACGCGTCGGGCGTTGACCAACATTGACTTTTTAAAATAGTTTTAAAATAGTTTAATATATATATATATATATATATATATATATATATATATATATATATATATATATATATATATATATATATATATATATATATAGAAATCGATACTTAAAATATAAACTATATTTACAATAAACATGAACAATTAACAATTATTAACAATATTACAAAATAAAAATATAATATTTTTTACTTTGAGCGAATTTGATCGACTTTGACCGAATTTGACGGACTTTTTCCGACTTTGACAGACTTTTTCCAACTTCGACCGACTTCTTACAGTTAATAGTTTTTTTAGCCACGAAGCGTCGGCCATGCCTAAAAAATGATGCGTCGGCCGACTTTTGCAACACTGCTAAATAATGCTACAGCTTAAACACAATAGTTTTAAACAGGGACGAATTCTGCAAACACCCTGTTGTACATCATTTTCATTAGTTTATTCATAAATAATGTTTAATCAATTATGTCACTATTACCAATTACTGTAATATATATTCAACCAAATCGTGTAATTTGATTATGATCATCTTACTATTTTAGTCTTCATCTTTATCCTTTTTTCTAACTGAAATTGAATTAGTACTGTATTTCTATATAATCAATTAAATCGCAATACAATACTTAACTTGCACTTTATAACTTAGGATTAGTTGTCAAAAATACTTTTTCTAAATTGAATTATCATAACTAAACTACTGTATAATCAATTAAATCATGTAATCTGGTTATGATCATATTATGATTTTAGTGTTTATAAATACACTAATACAGAGTACGATTAGTGTAACTATATGTGCTAACTATATGTAGGACACGATAGGGTCTCTTCCGGACGAGTGAACTTAAAGTAGCCGTGAAATAGAAATTTGTAGCTCTTTAAGTTACAGGCGTTTGAGCTTTTAAATCAATCCGAATGCAAATCCATATGAAGGATATATGACCAATGCTCGCAAATTATATCCAAAATAATGTTTGTTCAAGCCAATTTTATTGGGCATGTTTATATTAAAATAATAAATAGTTAGTACTTTATGTATTAACTCCGTATCAAAATAACTCCCAGAAACATGGCTTACATACCCGGCTCAACATTCTTGGAAAACAATCAAATCTCCGGAGGAGAATTGGCCATTCAATCTTGTGAACTAATCGAGACAGAAAGAGATAAAAGGGCTCGAAGCTATAGAAGCTCTACAAATAGCAGTTCTTATAAATATATGACATAGTTCTAGCTGTGTAAAGTAAGTTTAAAGTGCCGCTGTGTTGATGGGCTCTACCCCTTAATTGATTTAGAAGTACGTCGTTTATATAGTTACAATATTTTCATACATGCTTTCACTTGTATAGATTTATAGGGCCTTGTAACGTTTTCCAGTTGGTTAATAAAAGTTTTACTTGCTTTTCAAAAAAAAAAAAAAAAAAAAAAAAAAAAAAAAAAAAAAAAAAAAGTAAACAATAAAAACAGTTTGACTTTCAATTTTTTTTTTCAACTTTGATCTGAAGTATTTTTCTCATATTACATAACAATGGATGAAATTTATACCAATGAAAACCCCCGGTTCTTTCATATAAATTTCAACAAATATTATTTATAACAAATAAAAATATTTAAAGTTAAGTTTTGAGAAAAGAGTTTAAAAAGTGTGAACAATTATTTTAGGACGGATGGAATAATATTTAAGATTTTAGGACGGATGGAATAATATTTAAGATACCTAATAGTAACTAAAGTTGTTTAAAATATGATTTTTTGTTCAATAACGTTATAAATATACTGAACTACTTATCAACTCGTGAAATATGCTTAACATTATCTTTTTATTTTAGTCTTCATTCCTTTATTCTGTAAAATCGCTAACTTTGGTGAATCCACTAAGACCGTTTGTATCGGTAGATTGCAATGCCGTTGGTTTCCTAGTTAGCACAATTGTAACGGGAGTTTGTAGCGTATTGAGGTGTCGACGGCACACGTTTTGACGGTGTTGGGTGGAAACCGACGGAGAAGGCAACGTCCATTGCTTGCTTTTTATCAATTTAATATTAATTTAAAAATATTATTTTTATTCCTTTTAATACTTACTCAATTATTTTTGTTCCTTTTAATGAGTACTTACTCAATTATATTTTGACATATCACAACACTACTACCAAAAACCAACACCACTAATACTTCACATCAAACGTCAACACATCCTAGCGAGCAAAAAAGTGCAAAAAGCAACCAACACGAGTATAGTCACCACTACAAGTGGTCTAATACAGAGTATAATTTTATTAATATACTACGTTTCCCTCCCGCTTCACTTTCTGCTTTTCTTTCTCCGAATGCTTTCTTTCGATTGTATATGCTTAATGTTTATTTAATTTAATGTTTAATTGAGGTGAATCATAGTTATACGATTAATATATTACCAACGAATCTGTTTCGGTGACTAATTTTGGTGTTTGTTTTATTTTGGGTTTGTTTTTCCCGGTCCACCAAACCGAGAATTTCGGTTGCCAATATCACCGAGAACTTTTCTTGATTGTCTCTCAAAACACTAAGAAAAGGAGAAGAAGAACAATAAAATTATAGACGTACCTGCGTTCGATTTCGTCTCTATATTAGATTTTCGTTTGTGATCTCTGCTTCCGTCGTCTGTTAATCTCAGTCCACAATTCATATATCAGCACCTAATTCTTCGTCAATGGGCCAAAAAGACGGATTTTATAGAATCATTCGTCATTTCTATCTTCGTTTCAGCGTTGTAGACCGAATTTATGAATGGTGTTAACAAGTTCAATCCCAAGACCCTGCGTGATGCGTATCATTTGGCGGCATTACGAGAAGATATGAATAAAGTCACATGTAAGTATGCATCACAAGCTAGTTCTCCGTTGATCTTAACGTACAAGAGATCCATACATCACGTCGGAGCTAGATGAAAAATTGACAAAAATGTGTGCCTTCACTGTGACCAAGAGTATACACTCGTACATAGTGTGGTAGACAACGCTTTACACTATAAGTGATAAGTAGCAATGAGGGTGAAATGTAAACTAGCGATAAATAAGTAAAACACCGGCGGTATACATATTTTTAGTATACATATGCATGTCACCCACCAATATATGCTGCTGGAGTGGGATATCGAGTTACATACGCTCAGGATATATGATAGTTTATTGCACGCTGGACAAGAAGAACAAGAGCACCTTATTGGGCAATTCCTCATAACTTTTTGAACGGATCCGGTTTTGGGAAATGAAATACTGAAAGACACCAACGTGAAAATTAAACATCATCGTGAAAATAAAATGACATTGAAAACTGAAGTATTTAAAAGCCATCATGAAAATGAAAAGTTTTTTTTTTTTTTTTTTGGGTTTATATATGTAAAAAGTAAGAACATGTTTTTTGATTTTATGATATAAAAAATATTGAAATGCACTAAAAACATGTAAGACGTTTGAAGTCCGGAGCATACACTAAAATATGTATACGCCATCTTGAAAATCAATTTGTTTACAGTTTATCTTTGAAGTACCATTTGTAGGTACGATCGATTTGGGCAATTGACGTTGCATTCCATTTAGTTAATGGGTTTGAAGAACGTAATTATGGAAAATCAAAATCCTTTGGTTTCACCTGACTTATGTATCGTGTTTTGAGAGCAAGTAACTCACTGCATGAGTACTTAATCAGTTTGGTTAAAGGGTTGTTGGAAAAATAAACTTGATTTTGGGCTATGTGTTTTGGATATGGGCTTGCAAGTATCAAGTCTTTTGGATCAAGATCATAATCCATTATGTAGAAACTTCTTGTAAAATATAGTAGACAAAGTGTGTAGAAAGTGTGTAGAATAATCTTACAAAATATCTAGGTCTAGAAATATCATAATACTAAGAAATATCTAGATGCTAGTAGATTGTGAAGTATTCTAGACTACTACATTGAGTTGTATAAATAGAGGGCTTCACCCCTCATTTGTAATCAAGCAACAAAGCAATTCAATAAGCAATAAAAGAAAAACTTTCAATATCAATCAAACTTCTAAATCATCAATCCTCTCTTCCACAAATAATATACATAACCTCCTATATTTCCAACAAATTGGTATCAGAGCTTGGTTAGACAAAATGATGGCCAACAATGTCATTACGTTTCCTCGCCTCACAAAATGATGGAGCATCCAAATGAAGACCTTCCTAGGTGGACAAGACTTATTGGAGATTGTGGAGGAAGGCTATGAGGAACCTGCAGAAAAAGATCCTCTCAGCAGGGAGAAAAAATTAATGAAGACGAATGATCAAAAGGCTCTTTCCATCATCCAAAAAAGTGTAGATGATTGAGCTTTTGAGAAAATTGCAAGTGCAACCACCGCCAAGAAAGCATGGGAGATCTTGGAGAATTCTCACAAGGGAGTTGATAAGGTGAAAAAGGTTCGACTACAAACACTACGAGGTGAGTTCGAATCCTTAAATAAGAAAGACTCAGAATCAATTTCTGATTATTTTACAAGAGTCTTGGCGGTTGTCAATCAATTAAAGAGGAATGGTGAAACTCTAAGTGATGTAAGAGTCATTGAGAAGATTCTTAGATCATTAGATTCAAAATTCGACTATATAGTCGTAGCCATTGAAGAATCTAAAGATCTAGAATCAATGACTATCGATGACCTCATGGGTTCACTACAAGCCCATGAAGAGAGGATTAATAAGAAAAGTAAAGAGCCTTTGGAGCAAGCTTTAAAAGCAAAACTCTCTTTCAAGGAACAGAGCAGTGAAAAGACTCATCAAACGAGCCAATGAGGTCGTGGTCAAGTACGTGGCCGAGGACGAGGACAAGGATATATCAAACGTGGAGATTATAGTTCTTACAGAAATGAAGAAAGAAGTCAAAATTTTCACCCGACAAGAGGTCGCGGGAGAGGCTACACAAGTAGAAGGCCAAGGTATAACAATTCTCAAACCAAATGCTATAATTGTCATAAATTTGGCCACTATGCTTCGGAATGCGAGAAGTCAAACAATTACGTGCAAGAAAGAGCAAATTTAGTGCAAGAAGATACTGAAGCCGTGAAAAATACTTTGTTACTAGCATGCAAAGGTGAAGATAACGGAGAATCAAATTTGTGGTATCTCGACACGGGTGCAAGCAACCATATGTACGGTGACAAAAATATGTTTGTGGAGTTAGACGAGGTAATTAGTGGAAATATCACCTTCGGAGATTCCTCTAAAGTCCCGGTTAAAGGCAAAGGTAAGATTCTCATCCGCTTGAAAAATGAAAGGCATCAATTTATCTCTAACGTGTATTATGTGCCCAATATGAAGACGAATATACTGAGTATTGGACAACTCTTGGAGAAAGGCTATGATATTCACATGATAAATCGTACCCTTTCTTTAAGAGACCAAAAAGGAGGTTTGATTGCTAAGGTGCCAATGTCAACGAATAGGATGTTCATGCTAAATATTCAACATGACATTCCAAGATGTTTAAAAGCATGTTTCAAAGATAATTCTTGGCTTTGGCACATGAGATACGGGCACTTAAATTTTGGAGGCTTAAAATTATTATCAAGTAAAGGAATGGTGAAGGGTTTACCTCCAATTAATCATCCGGATCAAATATGTGAGGGATGCCTTCTAGGAAAGCACTTCCGAAACAGTTTTCCAACAGAAGCTTCTAGTAGAGCCAAGAAATCTCTAGAACTTATTCACACGGATGTGTGTGGACCCATCAGCCCACAGTCTTTTGGTAAAAATAGATATTTTCTTCTATTCATTGATGATTTTAGTCGAAAGACATGGGTCTATTTTCTAAAAGAGAAGTCGAAAGCTTTTGGAATGTTCAAGAAGTTTAAAGCATTTGTGGAGAATCAAAGTGGTCTCACCATAAAGGCGATGAGATCCGATCGTGGAGGAGAGTTCACATACAAGGAATTCAAGGAATTTTGCGACAACAATGGGTTACGACGTCCTCTAACCCTTCCGTATTCACCTCAGAAAAATGGTGTTGCGGAAAGAAAAAATAGGACCATTCTAGATATGGCTCGGAGTATGTTAAAGGGCAAAAGGATGCCTAAGGAGTTTTGGGCTGAGGCAGTGGACTGTGCGATCTATCTAGCTAATCGCTCACCCACTAGAAGCGTCAAGAATAAAACGCCCATTGAAGCTTGGAGTGGAAGGAAGCCCGGCATCTCACACCTTCGAGTGTTCGAAAGTGTGGCATATGCTCATGTGCCAGATCAGAAGAGGACGAAGCTCGATGATAAAAGTGAGAAACTCATATTCGTGGGCTATGACTCAAGTTCGAAGGGTTACAAGTTATACAATCCCAAGACCGGTAAAGTAATCTCAAGTCGAGATGTGGTGTTCGATGAAGAAGCAACATGGGATTGGAATGTTCCCGAAGAGGAGAACTACGACTTTCTCCCTTATCTATTCGAAAGTACTGCAAGTAACGAAGAATATCTAGAAGTTCAATAAGCAATATCTAGATGCTAGTAGATAAGCAACAAAGCAATTCAATAAGCAATAAAAGAAAAAATTTCAATATCAATCAAAGTCAAGGGTTTCATAGTTTTGTAGACACAAAGTCAATATTGGAAAGTGGTATTTTCCATGGTTTAGTTACCATACTGGTCATGATCCTCCGAATATTCCCTGCCCATTTTGTTTTAGCTACCAAGAATGGTCTAATCTTGTTGGTTTTATAGCTGGAATAGTCATTAAGTCCTAGAGAAAGTGATTCGTCTTGGGTTGACGACAGTAGGAGTCTTAGGGTTTTTGGGTTGATTGACTTGATGTGAATGTAAACTCTGGATCACCCTGTTTTGAGTTTTTTTTCAGTCTTAGACGATTTACTCAAAATCGGCTTCGAGCACATGCGAGGTGTTTAATTTCTTCTCAACCGTGTGGGAAGAAGTCTGGGAGTTGTTTCGGATGGTTTGGTCTGGGGAACTGAAACATTAATACCGATTATACCTGGCAAACGGGTCGAGATGGGTCGGGTTGGGTCAAAGATCAAATGGGTTCAGGTCGAAATGGGTCATGGGTCGAAACGGGTCAGAATTAAAATGGGTCGAACGGGTTGGGTCGAGACCCGGGTCGGGTGGGTCGGGCTAGTAAAAATTTTCTTGTTTATATTTTTTGATGTGTCTCTTCCGAACAAGCGCGCCAAAAACGGGCCCCGAAATCGCGCGCCGAAAACGGGCCCCGAAATCGTGCGCCGAAAACACGCGCCGAAAATGGCAACCCAAAACGCGCGCCCAAAACGGGCCCCGAAATCGGCGCCGAAATCGCGCGCCGAAAACGAGCGCCGAAAACGGGCGACGGAAAACGCGCGCCGAAAACGGGCCCCGAAATCGCGTGCCGAAAACGGGCCCCGAAAACGCGCGAAAAAAATAGCGCGCCGGAAAACGCGCCCTGAAAACGCGCCCCGAAATCGCGCGCCGAAAACACGCTCCGAAAACGGCCGCCGAAAAAGCGCGCCGAAAACGGGCGTCGAAAACGGGCGACGAAAAACGCGCGCCAAACGCGCGCCGAAAACGGGCCCCGAAATCGCGCCCCAAAACGAGCGCCCAAAACGGGCCCCAAAATCGGAGCCGAATCGCGCGCCGAAAACGCGGGCCGAAAACGCGCACCGAAAACCCGCTCCGAAATCGCGCGCCGAAAACGGGCCCCAAAATCGCCCGCCGAAAATGGCCGCCGAAATCGGGCGCCGATATCGGGCTCCGAAATAGGGCCCCGAAATCGCGCGCCGAAAACGGGCCCCAAAATCGCTCCCAAAAACGCGCGCCGAAAAACAAATCTTTTGAAGTGAACCCATTTGGACCCATTTGTGTCTTCAAGTAATTTTTGTATTATGTGATTGGACCCATTTGGGTCTTTAAGATATTTGTTATGTTATATGCTTGGACCCATTTGGGTCTTCAAGTAAATACAATGGACCCATTTTTAAGACTTTGGATCCATTTTGCCAGGTCTAATACCGATTAACACCATTTCGAGTTTTAAATGGTGTGTAATTTTCAAGACTTTCGTTGGATTCTCAGACGCAAGAACACTTTTCATGGCTACAACTAATCGACTAGGGCATTTTAATTAATCTTTTCCGGAGAATACAAATTACATCAATAATTCTAGGCCTAACGACTGTTGGAGATATGGAAAACTTTAAACAATTAGAGGAAAGATTCCAGGAAATTCACACGAAGCTTCCACGAAGTTGTTAGGAAACTCACATGTAGCTTCTACGAAGTTGTTAGGAAACTCACATGTAGCTTCCACGAAGTTGTGAGGAAATTCACATGTAGCTTCCACGAAGCTGTCAGGAAACTCACATGTAGCCTCCATGAAGCTGTCAGGAAACTCACATGAAGCTTCAAGGAATTGTTTTTAGCTTACTCCTTAAATCATTCTATAAATAGACCCTCTTGTAACCCATTGTAAACACACCACAAATATTCAGTAAATACATTCTCTAGTTGGTCCGTGGACTAAAGCAATCACAACGATTGCATATAACCACGTTATCTCTTGTGTCGATTTACATTTCTTGCATTTATAATCTTTCGTTCATTAAGTGGGTTAGTAATCTTGTAGAATTACTATCGGTGAGTGATCTTGTTGAATCACTTGCGTTGTTTTGGGTATATCCTTACAACCAATCCTCCCTTCAAACCGAAGACCACATCACCGAGCCTCCCCTTCAACGATACTCCTGCCATCTTATATCACCGGTCTCTTTTCTTTCACTTTTCTTTCACTACCGGGACACGCCTCTTATACCGCCGATCTCTTTCTTTCACTTTTTCTTTCACCATCGGGACACGCCGCATTTCCACGCCTTGGGAAGGAAGACTTTCGATATAAGGCACCATGGCTCCATTATCGTTGGCAAACTGAGGGGTGTGCCATGTCTCACCGTGCGCTTAGGGGTGCGCCACCACTGCGTCGTTCACCACATCGGGCTATAGCCTAGCTCTGATACCATTTGTAAGATCGCATAGCCCAAAACAATGTCCTGCAATATAAGCCCAAGAGTCCATCCTTTTCTAAAACCAATTGGTATTAGAGGGACTTCCCCTTAGACTTATATACATACATTTGTTTTTGTCTCTCTCCTATGTGGGATAGGTTTGCACCCCCAACAACGACTTCTAACAGAACTTCTTGTACTCTTACCTTGATGTTAATTTGTGCTGAAGAAAATTAATTTATTATAGAAGTGTGGTAAACAGGCAAGGTTGAATAGTATTCAAATTATTATTCACCATTCTATTAATCGACCAAAATAACTATCATCATGTGAGGTGCATATAAAAGTGAACGAATTAAAAAAATCCCATTGTGGATTTGGTAAAACGGACATGTGACATAATTTAGGTTTCTAATCTGAATATAATAATTTCATGAAATAATAATAGCTAAAATCCCAAAAAAAAAAAAAAAAAAAAAAAAAAAAAAAAAAAAAAAAAAAACTATCTGTTTAGTAATCAATCAGGCCACACACAAATGCAGATGCCACAACCACAATAATCACAATAAGAATACTAATAAGTATCATAACTATATCACCATTGTTTTATACTAGAGATCGTCACCCTGTTCATTCGGTTGTGTTATCACTTAAATCCCTGAACGAAAAATGCACTCGATGGGCTATCTGGTGGTGATTTTGTTGGATATGACCACACTACAAAAACAAAAAAAGTCGCAACATTCAGCAAAAAAGACATAATCACAAAAACTGGTTGACCAACAAGATTTGCATATATGGGAAATTAATAGGATGGTAAAGAGAACACAACCTTGAAATAAAGGTATTCAATAAAAATATTGATCAGATTTTCAATTCAGTTTAAGAGCATAAAGATAATGATAATAAAATGATTTTCAGTTTAATTGCTTTCGGGGTAACATATAAGAAAATGATTAAAACCTGAAAGCAAAACATATGAAATCAGAAACTTACGATTTGATATGACGACGGTTGTGACGCTATAGCTTGTTAATCATTTCAGACACCATCTCATCGAAATCAATCTTAAAATCATCTATCATTAATTTCGTGACAATGTAGGCCTTTGCACGTAAACTAGGTAAACATGCTTGCACCTTATCCTTCTTTGATGCTGGAAAATTGTCCAATAATTTTTCAATATAACAAAACTTAGAAAGAATCTCATTAATCCTAGCTCTCCGATGGTCAATCAACAACTCCAAACGAAACCAACCAAAGTTCTCGATCTGTGAAAATTTATCTTTGACAAGTTTCCCTTCATCAATCTGATCTAAATGAGCTTTATTGATCTCCCAAGGCTCTAGCAGCAGCCCCAACTTAGCCAACTGTTTTTGTGCTAATGCGACATTCTGCAATGCTTGCGCCTCCTGCATGATATCAAATAGCTTATGATTAATAGTATCTTAGTAGAGCAAAAAGTTAATGATAGTTCGGATATAAATTATTCTTCATGGTGAAACTACCTGACGTGAGAATATCGTGACAGTGGTACTTAGAGAACCATCAACCAGATAATTTTTCACTTCTTCAGGAAAGTTTATTTTCTCTTGTCCTTCCTCCATCGAGTTTAAGTTTTTTGGATAAATCTTGAGACTAATTAAGTTACCAAAAGGAGAAGGTTGATGTGAGACTAGTTCCACATTTGATGCAAGAACCTGAAAAGTATATATGTGTGTGTGTATATATATATATATATATATATATATATATATATATATATATGGTCATAATCAAGAGAGAAGCTCTTTTTTGGGAGGAAGGGGGAAGTAATTTTTTTTTTATAATTATTTTTCGAATTTTTTTTTCCAACATTAAAAGCACACGAAAATATGAACATTTAAAAAAGACACTTTGTGATAAATGTTATTATTTTGGCAGGAGAATGCGAAAAACTGATAACATGCAGTATGCGTAATGTTATTCCTGAGTGTTATATCATATGTGAAGCTTTTTTTCAAGAGTTAGCCCGATTTCCTAAACTCAAAACCCTAAACCCTAAGCCCTAAACTCTAAACTTTAAACCGTTCGTGTTAAATTCAATCTAAACCCGAATTTCTAAACCCTAAACCCTAATAGTTAAACCCTAATATTTAACCCCTAATAGCTAAACCCTAATTTCTAAACCCTAAAAGAAAAACTCAGCAGCAAAACATTCAGTGCATGTTATCATTTATTAACGTTTTCCAACCAAAATAATAACATTTATTACGAAGTGTCTTTTTTTAAATGTTCATATTCTCGTGTAATCTTGATGCCTGAAAAAAAATAAAAAAAAAGAAAAAAATCTACTTCCCCCCAAAAAAGTGCTTCTCTTTTGATTATATATATATATATATATATATATATATATATATATATATATATATATATATATATATATATATATATATATATATATATATATATATATATACTTTATCTGAAGTGTGTTCAAAATAGAATGAAGTGCTAATAGATTCAAGTATTAACATTAAAAAATGAATACCTCTACAACTTCCAATCCAAGCGTAAGATATTTGACATTTCCAAACTGTTGAAGCACGTGAATAATTTTGGGAGCATCTTCATCATATGGATAAGAAATATAGAAATCCACTTTCTCCAAAGAAGAGAAACCATATGCAGAATACAACTCGGTATAGTATTCACTTTCATACGTCAATGAGGATAATTTGGGTGCAGAAATCTTAACATCCCCTTTGAATTTTACAACAGATAGATCCTTCAAATGAGGTGCTACCACATTAACAACAGAATACGAATGTCCATTTTTAATCGAGAGATTAGAAAGTTGAGAATGGAAAACGGTGAAATCATCAACATATATGTCGCAGTCGGTTAAGGTGATATTTTTTAAGTTTGGGCACTTAGAAAAAAGACCACCATACTCAACATCAGCTTTAGCATGGCTAACTTCGGTGCTGGTGCTTTCTCCGTCTTGGAAAGGAATTACGTTACGGAAATTGACACGACCAAAATGCAATGTTGTTAAAGTTGGTAGGTCCCAAGATGATTTGATTGTTGTTGATATTGAACATTCAAACAAAGTGAGATCTTTAAGAGACCGGGAGATGAAAAGTGAAAGAGGGAATTCGATATGCTTTCTTACGTAAGAACAAATAATAGTCATCTTCTGGACATTGTGCGAAAACGCATAGTTCATAATCGATTCGACAAACGCTTGGCTAATTTCTCCACGAAAACAAAGTTTAACGGACGACAGTTCTATTTCATTATTGCGGGAAGACAGAACATGAGTAACATACTCAGTGAACTTGGGTAATGAATCAAAATCATCAGTATCGAAATTGAGATATGGGATTGACTTCCATGTATTCTTCCATCTTGATGATAAAATACTAGTTTTGATAGCATCTTTGGTTTCGATGTAAGACAGAATTTTGTTGATGATATCGTCAGGCAAGCTGCTTAGTCTATCAGCAGGTAGATTCATTCTCACTACTTAAGCTGCACGTTGATAACGTAAAGCAAATACATGATTTTCATTACATAAAAAAAAATAAAAATAAAAAAATAAAAATAAAAAAAAAATAAATGCGCAGAGCACTATTTAAACATAGACAGATTCTGGAAACTATTAGCTGCACATTTACGTTAGTTCATGTGGTTTAAGTTCTCTACACCAATAATAATGTTTTTCAAACCACTTTTAATGGCATGTTTATATAGAATTAAAACATTATTTGTTACTTTAATATAATTTATGATAAACTTTATACAGAGTATTCTCTTACTGAAATATTCATCTACTAATTGTATTGTATCTATATACTAAAACACAAACTTGCCTACTACTCACTTACTATCCATTGAAAGCGACACATTTTCCGCTTTAATGACTTGTACGCTGCGCAGAGGGAAGTTGTACTCACCAGGAGTACCGCACTATTCATCTACAGTAAAAAAAAAAAATTTTAAACTGTCCCTCTCATTCTCCCCTACAAATTTTACTAAAGGACTGCATAAGGACGTTGGTCCGTTTTTTTTAAACGGAATTTTCTTCAAAAAAACAAGACGATAGACTTTTTTACCCCTTCTTTTTTTCCCTACAATTTTCCCAACAACGACTTTATCACATTGTCCAAAAATGTCTACAAAATAGCGCGGCAACGCGCGCCCACCAAACACTAGTTGGTTCTAATTTTTAATAAATTCAATATTAGTAAACGACAGACTACTAGCTACTAGAAATTTTGGGAACCTATTTGCCAAAAAATTGACGTTTTAAGTCCCAAAACTTTTGATATAGTCATCGAAACAATATAGTTTAACGGTTGCTTTACGTCGTTTTGGATTAATTATACTAATACGGTATGATTACACAAGCCTAATAACGTAATAATATTCAAGTTGGGTTCAGAATTACCTTCACAACGACAACGAATTTATCAACAAGCGTCGTACATTTCCCCACGCTTCACTTCCTGTTTTTCTTCTTCCAAATACTTTCTTTTTTGACTATAGCGAATCTATAACTTATAATAATACGTATACATATGCCATGTGTTTAGCTATTGCCTATTCCCTACCCCCTATTCCACTAATTCCTCACAGCCTAACATCTGTCCAATTGATTGGCCAAACTGTTTAATAATTAAAAAAAATTGTGTTTCGAACGTCAATTGCTTCTTCCACATTCATTCATTCCTTCCATACTTTCCATCCCTAAAAATCAATTAGGGTTTTCATGTAATAACACTAAATCGTCCAGCCAAATAACACCATCTGCCACCAAATAATTCCGAATTTACTAAGATGTTTATTCTTTGAACTACTACAAATAAAACGGATCTTCAAGATCTGGCCCAAATTTGGGGTTTGTTTTCTTCAGTTTTATGCAATGGTCTTAAGATCTATGCTCAAATTTAGGGTTTCTAATAGATTTGTTAGAATCGACTGAAGTTTTATTCATACATTCGCCCTCTGCAACTCAATTAGGGCTCTGAATTTCTACTCCAATAAACAAAACGAAATCGAAACCGATACAGTTGTTAATCTGTAAATGTATGACGATGGAGTGTCGATTTCCTTTTTCAGTCGGTAACCTTGATATAAAGTGAAGATTTTGGTACAGATTAGGGTTTCGCTATTTAGCAGTTATCGTAACAGTTTTTGTCATCTCCGTCATTTCAATCGGTTACTGGTACTCCTCCTTATGTTTGTTATTCTACTTTTTCTTTGTACCTGTTTGTTAGCGTTTTTTTCTTACCCTATATGGTATGTGTTTGATTATAAGCTGCATCTGATTAACGTCTTGAGTTGACGTGTAAAAATAGTTGATTGATTAATTTTGTGATTACTTCTTCACGTAATCCGTTTGAATAAATCCTTACATTTTGTCTATAGGCTCTCAAGACAACTGATATGATACTAATTCTCGCAGGTGCATTCAACATGTGCTCACAGTAGCATGATTTGCATTGGAACAAATCTTGGTTCAGGTTCTGCATATTAAACAGATCGTGATAGATGAAATATTGAGCCCCATGGTCATGTAAGTATTATTTGATTATTACATTGAGTTGGTTAAAAGAAGTAACTACAAGTTTATGGTGATTAGAAGATAGAAATTGATACTAACAAGTGGAAACAGTCAAGTTCTTTTAACTTAAATTACATTTTAAAAGCTTTTAGAGATATACAAGAAATCTTATGTATAGAGTCTTGTGAATTATCAGCTTATAAGTTTTCAAGGTGTTATCCTTTGATGTGGATCCAAATAACTGATTTGGATCACTTAATTCATATTGTTATTTGACCATTTTGTAAAATTTTTTTTTTTTTTGAGGTTATTACCCTTAGATACTGATTCTTTTTTCTTATTTGATATACTTTTTGAATTATAGTTTATTTGTAAAATGTTTTGTTTGGACGCTTTAATCTCTATTTTAAGATTTTAAGATGTGCTAACGTGCATGACCATGCTAACGATATATTTATCAAAACTAACTATTCTTGATTGTTATTGATTTGGATCGGGCATGAATTACTACCTTCATGAATTTGTTTCCTGATTCAGTTATTCATTGCGATTGAAGCTCAAAGTAAGTGAACTTTTATAAGTTGAAAATGCTCTAAGGGAACTTTTAAAAGTTGACATATCTGATCGTTAATTGTTGTTTGATGTTTTATGTGTTTGTATGATTCAATTTTGTACATGTACACTTTGGGTGAAATTCAACCGGTGAACATTTGAGATAACATATGGTTTACTAGATGTAATAAATTGGCTGCACTTGGTTTTAAGAGTATTAATGATCATTTTGATTATGGTTAGCATGTTATGATTAATACAGAGTGTTAAGTAAGGGTTTTAAAAGATTAAATATGATAAGATTGCTGATAGAAAGATGTTGATATGCTTGAATGATCAAAGGTATATGATGTTAGTATGTGGATTGAAACACAATTGGGTGTGACTATTTAAATTCAGAACTCATTAACTTATGTTTAAATTTCAGGGTCATGAGAATCAAGGTGGTGTAGCATCTCAACAAGCTTCAGCCATGGCAGCCATCTATTACTTCACTTTTCAATTAAATGATGGTGCTAAAGCTACTGTTAGAATTGTTATGTTTTTAGATTAGTTAGAAGATGATTAGTTTTGATTTAGATGTAGTAAGTTTGTAGTGTTTAGTTGATTTGTATTGAAGGAGGGGATGTGGAGAAGATTTGTGATTTAGAAAGATTTGAGTGTTTATTGCTTGAAATGTCTTATGTGTTTAGTTACATCAAAATGCAAGATCATATGCCTATTTATAGGCCTCAAATGTGGGTAAAAATATCTAGATTTTTTGATAGAATTTTCTAGATATTTTTGTTAATGATATCTAGATATTTTTATTAGAACTATCTTGATAATTTTGTTAATAATATCTAGATATTTTTGATATAAATATATAGATAATTTTGTAGATAATTCTAGAAATACATTAATATTTTAACACTCCTCCTTAATGTATTTCGATGTTACTCTGAGCATGTTGCGTAAGAACTCGAACTTTGGTCTTGGTAGTTCTTTAGTGAAAATGTCTGCAATCTGTTCTTCGGTCTTGCAGTATTTTAATTCAATATCTTTCTTGGCGGAGACTTCTCGTAGAAAGTAATACTTGATGTCAATATGTTTTGTTCTGCCATGGAACACTGGATTTTTTGCCATCGCGATTGCAGACTTATTGTCGCAATATATCTTTGTAGCTTCGTCTTGTTTCTCGCCCATATCTTCTAGTATTCTTCTTAGCCATATAGCTTGATTAGCTGAGTTTGCGGCTGCGATGTACTCGGCTTCATCTAACGATTGTGCCACCGTTTCTTGTTTCTTTGATGTCCATGAGAATACACCAGATCCAAGTGTGAATGTGTATCCTGAAGTACTTCTCATGTCATCTACCGATCCGGCCCAATCACTATCTGTGTATCCCTGAAGCTTCGAGTCTATAGTGGGCTTGTACCATATACCATAGTCCATGGTACCTTGCAAATATCTTAAAATTCTTTTAGAAGCTCCATAATGTATTTGAGTAGGGTTTTGCATGTACCTGGATAGCAGACTCGTTGCGTACATGATGTCTGGTCTTGTTGCTGTTAGATATAGTAGACTTCCAATGAGACTTCTGAATCTTGAAGCATCCGCTTTCTCCGATCCATCCTCTTGTCTCATCTTCTCATTGGCAACTAGTGGCGTCGCGACAGTTTTACAACCGTATAGTTTAAACTTTTTCAGGAGATTTTCTGTGTATTTCTTTTGGCATATGAATATGCCTTCATTTTCTTGACTGATTTCGATGCCAAGAAAATAGCGCATCAATCCAAGGTCGCTCATCTCCAACATTTTCATCATGTCTTCTTTAAATTCTTGTATCATTCTCTCATTGTTTCCCGTATATATAAGATCATCGACATACAAGGAAAGAATGAGAGTGTCAGAGTTACCTTGGGTTTTGATGTAGAGTGTAGGCTCACTTTGACTCCTCCTGAAACCTGAACTTGTGAAGTAGCTGTCAATGCGGCTATACCAAGCATGTGGCGCTTGTTTAAGTCCATATAAGGCTTTCGTGAGCTTTAGGACTTTTTCTTCTTTTTCTTTTTGAATGAACCCTTGTGGTTGCTCGACGTATATTTATTCTTCTAGAAACCCATTTAGAAAGGCTGATTTCACATCTAGTTGGTGAATCTTCCACCTTCGTTGAGCTGCTAACGCCACACGTGCTCTTATAGTATCCAGTCGTGCTACGGGTGCGAAAGTTTCATTGTAGTCTACTCCTGGCTGTTGTGAATATCCTTTAGCTACTAGCTTTGCTTTATGTTTTTGTATAGAACCATCAGGATTGAGCGTTGTTTTGTAAACCCACTTTACTCCAATGATTTCTTTATTTTCTGGAGGATCAACTAACTCTCATGTGTTGTTTTTCTCGATCATTCTTATTTCTTCGTTCATAGCAGTTACCCATTTTTCATCTTTGGCTGCAACTTCATAGCTTTCAGGTTCTATAGTTGTAAAGTTGCAAGTCTCGTATATCTCTGCTAACGCTTTGACTCTTCCAGGTGTTGACTCTGGACTTGACTCGTCTTGCGCCAAAGGTAATCTTGTTGATGGAGAAGTTGGTGTAGCAGGGCTTGTTTCACCGGTACTTTCATGTTGTTCAGAATGCTCAGCTTGTAGTGGTTGTTGGGCTGGAGTTTCCATAGATATCTACGGCAGATATGTTTGTCTTTCAACTTTGTCCTTCTCCCAGTTCCAAGAAGCGTCTTCGTCAAACTCCACGTCTCGGCTGATCACGATGTTATTAGTCTTCAGGTTATAGACTCGGTAGCCTTTAGACTGTGTGCTGTAGCCCAAGAATATTCCTTTCTCTGATTTTTTTTGGAGCTTGTGACGTTTCTCCTTAGGAATGTGGATGTAGAAAATACTTCCAAATACTCGCAGATGTGTCGCTGATGGTTTCCTTCCGCTCCATGCCTCAATTGGAGTCTTGTTTTCTACGGATTTCGTGGGACATCTATTTAGTATATATACGGCCGTGTATACGGCTTCAGCCCAGAAACTGTTTGGAAGGCCTTTTTCATGTATCATTATTTTGGCCATTTCCATTACAGTTCTATTTTTGCGTTCAGAGATGCCATTTTGTTCAGGGGCATAACCAGTAGTGAGTTGGCATTTAACTCCTTCATCTTCGCAAAATTTATTGAATTGTGTAGAGGTATATTCCTTTCCTCTATCACTCCTTAGTGTTTTTATATGATGGTCACTACTCTTTTCTACGAAATTCTTGAACTTCTTGAACTTCTTGAATATAGTAAATACTTCAGATTTTTCACGCATGAAGTACACCCACATCATTCTAGAATAGTCATCGATAAAGAGAATAAAGTACCTGTTTTGGTTAAGCGACGGGGTCCTCATTGGTCCACAAACGTCAGTGTGCACCAGCTCCAGTATACCTTTCGCTCTCCAAGCTTTGTCACGAGGGAAAGGTTTTCGATGTTGCTTGCCCATCACACTGCTTTCACACGTGTCGGTGATCTCTTCTATGTTAGGCAAGTCTCTCATCATATTCTTCTGTTGGAGGATTTTTAGTGCGTGAAAGTTAAAGTGGCCAAATCTTCGATGCCATAGCCATGATTCTTCAACTTGAACTTTCATGGCTGTGTCTTGGATATACTGCCAACGAAGTGGAAATTTGCGATTCTCCATTGGCACCTCGGCTATTAATTTATAGTTGTTTTTCTTGTCACGAATAACACATGTTTTATCTTCGAAGAGTAAAGAGTAGCCATGCTCCTTCATTTAGCCAACACTTAGCAAGTTACTTGCTAGGCTTGGTACTAGAAGAACGTCATTAATAGATCGAGTGACGTTATTAGTTTGAACAGTTATCGTACCTTTGCCTTTAGTGTCAACAAGCGCTCCATTCCCTAGTTTGACGCGGGACTTTACGGAGGTGTTGATACTATCAAATAACTTTTCATCTCCTGTCATGTGGTTGCTGCACCCACTGTTGATCAACCAAGTATCGTCCCTCTGTTTATTTGCGACATGACAGGCATAGAATAGCTGAATTTTGTTCTCCGATATATCTTCACTTTCTTCTGTGAAGTTAGCTCGATGATTTTGTTTTAAACGGAAATCTTTTTCTAGATGCCCAAATCTTTTGCAGTTATTGCATCGTGGTTTCCCTTTGTGGAAACAATCTTTCTCCAAGTGGTTTGTCCTTTTGCAAATACCACATGGAGGGTAGCTTTTTCTTTTTTGATCAAACCACGTTCTGGGTTTTGCTCCTCCTCTCGAATTTTCTTCAAGATTTCTTTTCCCCCCATTATTAGATTTTTGAGACCTTAATTTGAGTTTAGATTGAAAGGCACTTTCGAGTGAGTTTTCACTGCGCCGACTCAGTCTAGCCTCGTATGCTTCAAGAGAGCCAATTAATTCTGGTACCGACAGAGTCTCAATGTCTTTCGACTCTTCAATAGCAGTAATGACATGATCATATTTTTCTGTCATACTGATAAGTATTTTTTCTACGATCCTCTTATCAGTTATATTATCTTCATAGGCTTTCATTTGATTTACTATTTCTTTAATTCTAGAATAGTAATCTTTTACGGTCTCAGTGTCTTTCATATTTAAATTTTCAAAATCTCTTCTGAGAGTTAGAAGTTTGACGGATCTCACCTTGACATTTCCTTGAAATTCTTCCTGAATGATCTTCCACGCCTCCTTAGCTGTCGTAGCTCCCATGATTCGTGGAAAGATAGACGGTGTCAAGGCTTGTTGAATGTAGCCTAGAGCAGCAGCATTTCTGACTACATTTTTGTTGTATTTTTCTTGATCTTCTGCGGACAGAGTTTCGTCGTCTTTTGGAGTTGTAAACCCGACTTCGACAATATCCCACAAGCTTTGTGCTTGAAAATATGTCTTCATTCGGATACTCAATAATCATAGTTGTCGCCATCGAAGATGCGGACAGGAATATTGTATGCACCAACGGTAGTCATGGTGTACACGAACGGACGCCCAAACAGCTCTTGATACCACTTGTTAGAATTGTTATGTTTTTAGATTAGTTAGAAGATGATTAGTTTTGATTTAGATGTAGTAAGTTTGTAGTATTTAGTTGATTTGTATTGAAATAGGGGATGTGGAGAAGATTTGTGATTTAGAAAGATTGGAGTGTTTATTGCTTGAAATATCTTATGTGTTTGGTTACATCAAAATGCAAGATCATATGCCTATTTATAGGCCTCAAATGTGGGTAAAAATATCTAGATTTTTTGATAGAATTTTCTAGATATTTTTGTTAATGATATCTAGATATTTTTGTTAGAACTATCTAGATAATTTTGTTAATAATATCTAGATATGTTTGATATAAATATCTAGATAATTTTGTAGATAATTCTAGAAATACATTAATATTTTAACAGCTACTTCACCGAATAGAAACAATATAAAAGTGAAGAAGTTTCATATTTTGTAGGTTCATTGATACACATTATGTAAGAACTAATTGATTGATGACGGGCTTAAAAGATATTAATTGGCCAGTGAAAAATGAATCAGATCCTCATGGTCCAGTCATTGGTGGTGGTGGTGGAATGTAATAAACTACGGATTATTTGTTTAGATTATCTTAAAGCCATCCTTAGGATTTGGTGACTTTTCAATATGTTACTTTTTTCGTTTTCGTTGTCAAACATACACAGGTAAATCCTCTAATGTTGTGTTTATTCGTTTTCGTTGGAGTTCTTGATGCTCACGTCATCATCCTCGAAGAGAATCAATTATCTGGTACCATTTCATTTCTTTAATTTAATGTTTTTAGAACCTGCATTATGAGTTCAAACCCATTTTATTAAGAAAAATATGAACATTTTTTACCATGAGAGGATTAATAGTTTTTGTATGCATTAATGGCCCAAGAAATATACTATTTTATGGTTTTATACATTATCCTGAAAGTACTCCTGAAGTAATCTCTCTGTTCCTCAAACAAAAATTTCATTATTAAAAGAAAATATTTATTATTTTTTATAACTTGTAGTTAGTCTTTTTGGTTAAAAAGAATAACCCAACTGGAATATTGATGCAAATGTGGGAAGATCTAAAAAAAAAAGCTAAAGATGGAGGTTTAGATGTTATTGATACTTATGTGTTTTGGAATGGCCATGAACCTACACCTGACAATGTACAATTTTGTTTTATTTTCTTTTTTTTATCCTTATAACATGTTGTTTAATTTTATGATACTTGTATGGATTATACTGATTTGATAAGGTTATATTTTTTGGTGGACTTATTACAGTATAACTTTGAAGGAAGATATGATTTAGTAAGGTTTGTAAGTTGGTTCAGTATATGCATCTTAGATTTGGACCATTTGTTTGTGCATAGTAGAATTTTGGGTAATTTTATTCAACTATAATTGGGCTTTACCCTTTGTAAGATTTTGGTAGTTTTGATTGAGATATAACTGTGATTCATGCTAACCATTTAATTTTTATCGAAGGGGTTTACCTGTTTGGCTGAAGTCTATACCTGGAAACAGTTTCAGAACTGATAATGCACCATTCAAGGTCTATCTTTATCTCAACGTTCCCCGGTTTATACTTTTGTTATTCAGTATGTAGTATTCAAAATGTAAACTATAAAGGGTACAATTTTTGAAAAATCCATTAAAGATTATTGTACATGTAAAATGGGTTGGTTGGGTAACGGGTAGAAATCTATTTATTTGTTTAGTGTCATGCAATATTTGCAATATCTTTATAACTTTTATTACATTTTGTAGGTAGCTTCTATACCATATGTTACAACTATAACAAAAGACATTAAATTGAGTACTTAATGTATAACACTTACAATATGTACGAATATTAACGTATTACTATACTAACTTTTTAAGCCACCATGCAACGCACGGACTATTAAAGCTAGTAGTAAATATATAACCTACGAATATTATAGTGAATGTATAAACTACGAATCTGTTTATATAATTACGATTTATTGTGAATGGAAACTCGATATGTATATCGTTTAATTACTCAACCGAATCTCCAAGTTTTTAGTGATATGATATTGTTTCCTTCTTTTAATATGGAACAGTTAAAATTAATAATTAATTAATTAATTAAATGAAGCAAGTTAGGTAAAACTTGTTGATTTCTATTAAATAAAATTACGTGGATAATCCATGTGGTTTATCTAAATTTTCATGCGTAGTCCTTAAATTTTTTGTTTTTGTATTGATAAGCTTTTGAATGATTTTAACTTTTTTTTTGTGTGGATCCGTCTAGTGAACGTTGTGCGTAGCATGTGAGGGCAAAATAGTCCATCCCACTCTATTTCTATTCCAATTCTTCTTCACCTACCTTAAGAGAGTGGCTTATCGAGTGATTCTGTTTTGGTTTAGGTCGAAGAGGATAGTGAGGTGGAGAACTTTGTGTCTGCTGGTTCGGATGTATTGGGGTTAACCTTATTATATTTAGGTAATAAGGTTTCAGTTTGTGGGGATATGACTTCGTCCTTGTCTGATGGTTTGGAACAAGTTATCATCTCAGCAGGTAGTTTAGGCCCGTTAGGTAATTTAGGTGGTGGCAATGATGTGGATAAGGTGGGGACTTGCAACGTTTCGGGTTGAAATGGTGCTAAAGATTGTCCGTGTTGTGTTGTGTATAGAAAAACCTTAAGGGAACCGTCCGGGCATAGCCTGGGTGGCCAGGGTGCCCCGCAAATGCTCAGTTGACCTAGTCAATTGGCAATTCACTCCTAGATGGCGAAGGTTCGAATCTCGGTTCGGCCACCAGTTGTATTAGGCGCTGAGACAGGGGTTGGTTCCGACCACACTTGCCCGGGACTGTGCTGACCCGCGTACAGTTGGCATCCAAAGGATGCATGGGGTTAAAGGTTCCCCACCATGATAACCTTTTTTTCACTCCTAGAAAAACCTTAAGGGGCACTCGTTGTCAAAGTTCAAGTCCAAGGGGTCAAACGGGGAAGGTAATGGCAATGGCTTGAAGACGTCGGACTTTACATGAATCTTCCAAGGTCAAGAAGAAGAAAAAAAGGAAGGGCAAGCTGGTTGTGGTGGACAAGGACGGGGATGATGATTCCATTTGTATTGCAGAAGGTGATTTGGATATGGACTTTTATATATTCATATCGCGCGAGCAAAGCCGTTCGTTTCTCCAAAATACACGACAAACTTATGAAGTCGGGTTCCGAATACAAGACTGTTAGTGTTGAAGTTGCGAGGCATGATTCTTCGGGCCCTTCGTACGTTTTTTATGCTCGTTTATTCTATTGTTGTGGTGCTTTAGTTCCTGGTGAGTCCTTTTGTTGCGGTTGTCTTTGTATTGGTTTGTATTGTTATTGAGTCGAAAACAAACGTTGATTTATTGGCGACTTGACTAACTCTTAGAGCCTAAAGTAAATTTCATGTGTGATTTAAAACCCATGAAAATTTGATTTTACCATTTTCATGGCGTCTCAATTTTATTTTATTTGTTAAAACTTTTTTCCTACTTATTGGCCGGAGGTCCACTCGGAAACAATCTCTCTATCCGTTGAATAGAGAGAGGGATGACTTTTGGTGTTTCACTCTGGGCGGAGAAATGACTTGTCTTTATTCTCGGATAGGGGAAAGATTGTCTACATCTCACATCTCCCATACACAGCTTATGTGGTATTGGGTTTTGTTGTTGTTGTTGTTGTTGTTGTTTAGTTTCCTAGTTTCATTCTCCTTTGGTCGTTGGGATGTTTTTCGTGCTTTGTTTTGTTAGTTATGTGCCGACTCTGTAAATTTGTGCAGGTTAATGGTGAAAGTTTCCCGCTTTTACACAAACAAGCTCATTGAATATACATAGTTAATGAATCACAACTTAATTGTTTTTCTCTACTTCTGTTTCTCTTCTTTCCTATTGGTTTATATTATTTGTGTGGATATTTTTGTGTTGCAAATGAGCAGAGAAAGCATTTAAAATATACACAGGTAACTACATAATAATGTTAAAATTATAAGATACATATATATACTAGCAACAAGACTTGTATTCTGATTAACCTACAAACATAGCAAGTAAAATGTCTCTAAACACATACTCCAGCACCGTATATTGAATGTTTAATGTAATCAAATTTTGTTACCAAGTTCATTTCAGAGCACCAGAAACTAAAAAAAGTATATTACAAATATCAAGTATGACAAACATTCCAACAATAACGATTATAAGCATGTATTTCAGTTATGTTTTTGTAAAGAATCCTGGTAGATGAACATCATATATAAAAAAAAAAAAGATTTTCTCCTTATATGCTATAGTAGACAAACCGGGCATTGTTTGGATGACAAACATTCCAACATCATATGGAATTTAGAAATTCTTAATTTTGCTATTACTATGGTCTTGATACTATAGCAAGTTCACGAAGGCAGGCACTAATGCAGCCTTGCTTTTCGTTATTAATATTATAACATTGAAGGCCTCTGCACGCAAGCTAGAAAAACGTGCTTGAATCCTATCCCTCTTTGATGCTGGAAGCTCCCCTTTCAGTAAGTATTCAATCTAACGCAACGTTGAAAATATTTCATTAATCTTTTGGCCCCCTTCATCAATCTGCCAAAACAGATCTTGCCAACAGTTCTCGAAATGTGTCGCCAGTTGATCGTCCATATTTGCCTCATTCCGCTCCATTGGTGATTTACTCTGATCTATAGGAGCACTATTATTATCACATTTATATTTCTGTTTTGCTAGCAGCATCTGCAACTCGAGCATAATTTGGTGTGCTTTTGTGGCATTCTCCAATGCTTTCATCTCCTACATGATATCATAGAACATTATAAAAGTCTTTTGTTTATCATCATCTTTTATTTAATTATTATATTTATATTTATAATTATAATTATATATAGGAAGCGGGTTCTAAGCCTTTTGAAATATCAGATCTCGTGTATCAATTATACTTTTATTCCAAACCATCCCTATTAAATTTTCAACTTATCATTATGTGCTAAAAGTATGTCTGCTAAAAGATTTTCATTATTATAAATTGGGCTAGAATTATTACTCAAATTTGGAAGACGCTACTAATACCATATGAATATCATTATCAAAATTTAAACTTATACTAAAAGACAAGTAACTTAATCACTTAACATGTATTATAATACGGAGTGTAATACGGAGTATAATACGGAGTATTATACCAAATCAATAGCCATAGAGCATACGAAAATTTTAAGTTGAAATCTAATGTTAAATACTAGTATGATAAATATAGCAACACGACGTGTTCCAATGGTGAAGCTACCTGATGTGAGAATATCGTGACAATGGCATTTGGAGAACCATCTAGCAGATAGTTTTTGACTTCTGTAGGCATTTTTAAATTCTTTTGTTCTTCCTCCTTCATTCGGGAAAGTTGACTCTTGTGTAACGGACGTGGGAAGTGGTCTAAGTTTGCTGGATAAATCTTGAAACTCGTTAAGTTAGCAAATGAAGATGGTAGATGAGAGACTAGTTGCACGGATGATGCAAGAACCTGAAAAATATTATACAAAATGAACATTATGTATACACATAAATAGTTAAATAAATCATAACGAGTGACGTTGAGTCCTATATATGAATACTAGCCTTTGAGAGCCCGTGCGTTGCACAGTGGATCCTATTTAAAACCAAGTGTAAAACGTTAATGAAATTCTTACATGATGAATATAAAACTTATCAGTTGACATGTAAACAAACAATGTTTCGAATTCAACAAATGCAATTAAGTTTGTTGAAATTATTGATAAAAAAATTCATAAAGATAGACACCAGGTTCATTAAACTCGTAGGTTGATGTTTTATTCTTGAAGATGATAAACTAACATAAAAATAAGTGCAATTCAGCGGACCGCAAAATTAGTGGTAAAGGAAGCATAGTTTTTAGTTGGTGGAAGCATGGTGTCTATCAAGTATATATCAAAATCATTTAGTGTGAACCCTAGTGTATCACAATCATTTAAACTAAAATGTCTACTACTTGGGGTGTATTTGTGACACACATTTACTGCATGGGTTCAAGCAAGTAAGTTGATGGGGGTTTAATAGCATGGAGTATTGAGAATGCGATCCACTTTCAAAGCCTCCCCCTTTGAAAGAATTCCCAAATTTTAGCATATGATATATAAAGGACCCATAACCACAGTCTAATAACAACACAATCTTTCAATCTCATCCCCATTTTTCATATCCATACACCCATTATTATCCAAAGTGTAATTACACATTCTATAATAAGTTCACGCCAAATTGTTGATAGATCAAGGTTGCATCACTTTAAAAGAGAAACACAGTTTGTTACATCACGTAAAAAGGCTCTACAATCATTACCCAAAAACACGATGTTCAGTAAGCCAACATATATAAGAATAAGCTTGTTTAGAAATGAGGGAAATCGTACTACCAATAAATCATCAGCGTGATTGCTATTACCAAATCGTGGGGACGGTAAAATATGCTCTGGAACATCACTCCCTTTATACCCTTGATACATACAGGTCCAACCAATTTGATCCAACTTAACTATTAGAATAAAAGCATTTAAATGTTACAAATGTATGCGATATTGACAACCTACCCAATATGCCATCCATCTGAGGGTGTGCTTGCATCACCTGTAAACTATAAAAGCAATTTTACTATAATTATAATAATAATGAAATAGCTATTTGGAAGTGTTCTGTTCATAATCAGTCTTTACACAAATACGCATTGGAAACATACTTGCATGAAGATCATATCGTGGATCATTTTTCTTTCATTGGTAAGAGAATTACACATAAAATCAGAGTTAGACCCTTACAAACTCAAACTAAAGCCACCGAGATCAAAAAATAGATTTAGACATACCGAATTTAGACACTTTTACGTGCAATCAAAAAATAGATTCAGCGGTCATGACCAATATTTAGTCATTCGAACATTTAATGGAACACTTAGTGTGCAATCAAAAATTAACATTCACCAAACAAACTCCTAATATCGGGTACTCAAATTACAAATATAGAATCAAATATATTAGTTTATAGAAAAATTAAGCATTCAAACATAAGTTTATAGGTTTTCAACACAAATCGAAAGTTGTAAATAAATACGGAGTACGAAAAATCAAACTAAAACACACACACCTGGAATGACGGTTACAAAATATCGAATCTGAATCCTGCAGATATAGGAAAAATTAGATCTTGAAAGCTTTCGGATTGAGAGGAAAACCTTCAAGCGGCTTCAATTAATAACGGTACCAATTCTTGATTTTCTGAATAATCGGTAGGAATTTCTGTCGGTCGCCAACTGATTTAATCACCGGATAAACTTGCCGGTGAGAAAAAATTGGGTATATTTTATATAATTGCTACCGTTTTGCGTAAAAAATTATGACGGACAAGTTAGGGATACCGGCGGATTGCCATACATTGTCAACCGGCCATACTTGACGGTGTGAATTTAGGGTTTTTTTCAAAGAGAAGAGCGAGGGAGATGTATTTGCCGGTTGGTTTTTTGTGTGGGCTTGATTGGTTTATGTTTAATCTGCAGCTCCACGTGTAATTTTGTCATAATTAACTTAATTAAGCTTGATTAAAAAGCTGATTAACACGTGGATGAAAATAATTAGGGTGATTTTCGAGGTGACACCTCAGCATTAATCCTCAAGCTTTATGTGAGTTAGAGATGAAGTGTGTTTAAAATAAATAGAGTGCTAATAAAAAATAAATGTATAAACATTAAAGAACTAATTAATACCTCTACAATTTCCAATCCAAGTGTAAGATATTTGACGTTGCGGAACTGTTGAAGCATGTCTATGATTTTAGGAGCATCTTCTTTATCTGGATAACAAATATAAAAGTCTACTTTCTCCAAAGAAAACAACCCATCTGTGGACAACGTAAAATAAGTAATACATTATATAATTAATATATATAAACTGGTTTGATTATTATTACATGACAATTATACGTGTTAGATATAGGTTCGTGAATCCGAGGCCAACCATGCATTGTTCAGTTCCGTCGTAGGCATATTTTTACTACAAAATATCGTATCGTGAGTTCATTTGATTCCCTTTTACTCTCTACATTTTTGGGACCGAGAATACATGCGCTGTTTTTATAACTGTTTTATTAAATGCTTTTGCAATCTATATTTTTGGACTGAGAATACATGAAATGTTTTTATAAATGTTTGACGAAATAGACACGTGTACTTAAAAACATTCCACGATTGAATTATTATACCGGATATCACCCCCTTATAGCTTGGTAACCTAAGAATTAGGGAACTGGCCCCTAATTGACGCGAATCCTAAAGATAGATCTATGGGCACTAACGACCCCCATCCTGAGAGTTTGGATACTTTAGTACTTCGAATTTTGTACAGATGTGTTAATCCTGTACGTATACAGATGTGTTAATCCTGTATCTTTGGGGATATCCTATATGAATTATTGTTAATGGTGGTTACCAAGTGTTTATTCGTATGAATGGATTTGTATACAGATGTGTTAATCCTGTATGTTGATTATAAAATTGAAATCTTGTGGTCTATCAAAATTATGAATTTTATTGTTTACGATAAACCTATGAACTCACCAACCTTTTGGTTAACACTTTTAAAACATGTTTATTCTCAGGTCTGAAAGAAATCTCCCGCTGTGCATTTGCTCATTTTAAAGATATTACATGGAGTCGTTCATGGCATATAGAGGTCTGTACCTCGCAATGGGACCAGCTGTTGAAGACTTCGTCCAGGTGGATTAAGACGGGTCACTACAGGTGGTATCAGAGCGGTGGTCTTAGCGAACTAGGTCTTGCATTAGTGTGTCTAACTAATAGTTATTAGGATGCATTAGTGAGTCTGGACTTCGACCTTAGCTGCATATTATAAGTTTTGTTTATCATTCCTAGTGAAAAATTTCCTACTTATCATTCCTAAATCTAGACACGTCTTACTGCATTTATTGCATATATGGTGTATAGACAGATTCATATCTTAGCATATCTGTTACTATAAACTTTGTCTGACAGCTTCCGAAGATTCCTCCGTGACTTATGAGATTTTGATATTGTATATACATATGTAAGTTATGTATTGAAGTATACCAAACTAAATCCTATAATCTATTTCCTATCGGAAATACTTTATCTGACCGTGCAAGATGAAACTCGCAACTAGTTCAAATTCCTCAGATTTCGATAGCTATTCTGACATGGATATTCACCTGAGCTCCGAAAGCAGTGTAACCGGAATGGATCAACCAATTAGTCATCTTCAATTCTGGATGAATTGGGGATGAGTTTGTAGTCAACTTGATCAATGGAGACGAGAAGAAGGTGATCCTTTCCATCACCCAAATTTCCCGCTTGGCGAAGAACCTGAAGCACTTACCGGCGAACCAGTCTGAAACACCATTTTCACCCTCATTTCTAGAATAGCTCGCAATGATTATATATTATCTACAAATCTAAACCTTATTCATCTACTCGTTCCAACTGCCAATCACGCCGGAGTAATGGAAAAAGTCAATGAACTTCGTTCTCGAGTAATAGCCTTGAAGTATATGGTGCAAAACTTAGAAACGCCAGCATCAGCACCGGCAACACGAATTCCACCAACAACAACCTCAACATCACACGCCTCAACATCACAATCTATACCTCGGATATAATTTTCGTTCTACATCTTTACCTACATCGATTATCTTCATTCTACATATCATTCTACATCATTATCTTCGTTCTTCATGGCGATTATGTAATCTCTAATGTTTTAGAGATTATGTATTCTAGTTTTAACGGTAAATCAAATTAGTATAATATTATATTGACTCATTAAATCCATGATTACATCTGAAGAAAATATATATGTTTTCATAAAGATGGTAATTAAAAGTTCTTTTGTACAAACTGTTAATGGTGAAAATATTTTAACGGGTAGGTAATACCCGAGGAATATTTAGTTTTCACATTAATAAGTTACACTGTACATTCTTCAATTCAGATTCAGCAGTCATTAACAATACTGCTCAAATCTACATATATACGTATCCGTTCACCAAAGAACAACTATTTTCATTCAATTTCATATACGAATTTTTACCGATCAGAATCCAAGTCAAGATTTGACAGGTGGCATAATGAAGAAAATAATGGACAAATACATGCAAATGTTAATTAGTGCTCATATCATTAACAAACATATGTTCATTACTATAAATTACATATTAAATTGTTAATTATGTGAAATGTTCACACGTTTACAAAACAAATATGCACATATGAACAAGAAACTATATATCTGATTATATAAGTAAAATATAGGTTTTTTCAAACTATTTTATGTTCATTTTTATTCCCCATCAACATTTATAGGTGATTCAATCTAATCACATATGAAAATCTATGTAAAATTAAAAATTTCACAGTTCTCACATTTTTTATGGTTCTCGTTTGAACTTTTGACATATATATATATATATATATATATATATATATATATATATATATATATATATATATATATATATATATATATATATATATATATATATATATAATTACATATATCAGATATATTTAATTAATTTAATAAATAAGTTACACTTAAACCCTTGCACAATTAATATTGTTATTTTAATTTATTAAGTTTATATTGATGATATCCAAGGTCATTAAAAAGGACAACTTAAATTATCCTAAGTTTCGTTGGTCTCAAATGACCTAGTCTCGGTTACCTAACTGGATATGTTCATAGTTTGTTGCTTCGAACAGCCTAGGACACAAATCCTAAGTAAAAGTTAGAACTCAACTTAACGGTCATTAACTATTTAACGGAAAAAGTTGGGTTGTCACATTTATCTTCTTTAGTCCTTCATCTTTCATACGAGAAAGTTGACTCTCGGTTTTGGGACCTGGGAAGTGGTCTAAGTTTGCTGGATAAATCTTGAAACTCGTTAAGTTAGCGAATGGAGAAGGTAGATGAGAGATTAGTTGCACGGATCATGCAAGAACGGGGAAAATATTATATAAAATGACCGTATTGTATAAACAAATGTAGTCAAATAAATTAGAGCATTGACAGATATAAAGGTAAAACATTAAAGAACGAATATCTCTGCAATTTCCAATCCAAGCATAAGATATTTGATATTACGGAACTGTTGAAGCACGTCTATAATTTTAGGAGCATCTGCCTTGTCGGGATCACAAATATGAAATCCACTTTTTCCAAAGAAAATAAATCATCTGCAGAAAACTTAAGATAATCGAGAATTTCATACGTCGGTGAGAATAATTCGGGTGTAGAAATCATAAAACCCCCTTCGCAATCTATAGTGGTGAGAAACTTCAGGAGAGGTGCAACCACATTAACAACACCATACCAATCTCCATTTTTTATAATGAGAGTCAAAAGTTGAGGATGAGAAATGGTTGTGAAAGCCATCATTCCAACTATTGAGAAATTAGTTAAAGTAAGATGTTTCCAGTTTGGGCACTTAGAAAAAACATCGCAAGGATTTTCGTTTATGAAGGTGACATTATCAAGATGCAACGTTGTTAAAACTTGTACGTCGCAAGTGGATGTGATTGTAGTGGAACCAACAAATCCAATGAAAGTGAGATCTTTGAGAGAAATAGAAAGAGAAAGGAAATTCATTACGTGTTGTTCCATTCAAAGATAAAGTAGTCATTTTATGGACATTGTGCGAAAACGCATAGTTCATAATCTTTCTGAAATACTCTTGGCTAACTTCACGGACTCCATTCAAAGTTTGTTGGATCTAAGATATATTAATGAATTGTCTAATTTATCATCCATTTAATGTTGTTATAAAGAGTAACTAATAAATTTATGTAATGTTAAAATTCTATTAATAAAAGGGGTATAACTGAAACTTTAATGATATTTTATTGTTATTTAGAATAAGTGAAAATAATTTTGAAACAAACAAAAATAATAAGGTAGACAATTTGATGTGACGGAGGGAGTATTATAACTAAAAAAATTCTCCTTAGTAGCAATAGTAGAGAAAACCAATGATATGGTATTGTTTGGATGGCACGAATGCCAACGATAGTAACTATGAACATATGGAAATCAGAAACTTAATTTTTTTTGCTATGATGATGGTCTTGATGCTGTAGTAAGTTCAAGAAATCTGGCACTAATGCAGCCTTGCTTCTCGTTATTAAATTTATAACATTGTAGGCCTCTTCACGTAAGCATGAAAAATGTGCTTGAATCCTATCCTTCTTTGATGCTGGAAGCTCCTTTTTCAGAAAGTTTTCAATCTTACGCAACTTAAAAAATATTTGATTAATCTCAATGCCCCCATCTTTAATCTCCTCAAACAGATCATCCCAACAGTTCTCGATCTGTGATCATCCCAACAGTTCTCGATCTGTGACATACATACCTCTTTGACAAGTTGCTCTTCATCAATTTGTATACGAGCTATATTGGTCTCAAACTTAATTTTCTCCTGCTCTAGTTGTATCCGAAACTCGTCCATAATTTGTTGTGCTGATGCGGCATTCTCCAATGCTTGCATCTCCTGCACGATATCAAACAATTTGTAAGGAACCCTATAACAGTCTCTATGTTTATCATAATCATAAGATAAATATAGCACACGGGTTCAAATTCCTATGTCGATGGCATGCAATACTTTTCAGTAAATTACATAGTAGATCTGTTGAAAACTAAACTTGATTTGGGCTATTTGTTTTGGATTTGGGCTTTCAAATATACAAATAGTTTGGATCAAGATTATAGCCCATTATGTAGAAACTTCTTGTAATATGTAGTAGTGAAAGTGTGTAGAATGTGTGTAGAATAATCTTGTAAATTATCTAAGTCTAGAATTATCATGAAAATACTTAGGAAATATCTAGATATTAGATGATGAAGTATTCTAGACTAGTCCATGGTGTAGTATAAATAGAGGAATTCACCCCTCATTTGTAATCAAGCAACAAAGCAATTCAATAAGCAATAAAAGAAAAACTTTCAATATCAATCAAACTTCTAAATCATCAATCCTCTCTTCCACAAATAATATACATAACCTCCTATATTTCTAACAAATTGGTATCAGAGCTTGGTTAGACAAAATGATGGCCAACAATGTCATTACGTTTCCTCGCCTCACAAAGGATAATTATGATCGATGGAGCATCCAAATGAAGACCTTCCTAGGTGGACAAGACTTATGAGAGATTGTGGAGGAAGGCTATGAGGAACCTGCAGAAAAAGGTCCTCTCAGCAGGAAGAAAAAATTAATGAAGACGAATGATCAAAAGGCTCTTTCCATCATCCAACAAAGTGTAGATGATTGAGCTTTTGAGAAAATTGCAAATGCAACCACCGCCAAGAAAGCATGAGAGATCTTGGAGAATTCTCACAAGGGAGTTGATAAGATGAAAAAGGTTCGACTACAAACACTACGAGGTGAGTTCGAATCCTTAAATAAGAAAGACTCAGAATCAATTTCTGATTATTTTACAAGAGTCTTGGCTGTTGTCAATCAATTAAAGAGGAATGGTGAAACTCTAAGTGATGTAAGAGTCATTGAGAAGATTCTTAGATCATTAGATTCAAAATTCGACTATATAGTTGTAGCCATTGAAGAATCTAAAGATCTAGAATCAATGACTATCGATGAACTCATGGGTTCACTACAAGCCCATGAAGAGAGGTTTAATAAGAAAAGTAAAGAGCCTTTGGAGCAAGCTTTAAAAGCAAAACTCTCTTTCAAGGAACAGAGCAGTGAAAAGACTCATCAAACGAGTCAATGAGGTCGTGGTCAAGTACGTGGCCGAGGACGAGGACAAGGATATATCAAACGTGGAGATTATAGTTCTTACAGAAATGAAGAAAGAAGTCAAAATTTTCACCCGACAAGAGGTCGCGGGAGAGGCTACACAAGTAGAAGGCCAAGGTATAACAATTCTCAAACCAAATGCTATAATTGTCATAAATTTGGCCACTATGCTTCGGAATGCGAGAAGTCAAACAATTACGTGCAAGAAAGAGCAAATTTAGTGCAAGAAGATATTGAAGCCGTGAAAAATACTTTGTTACTAGCATGCAAAGGTGAAGATAACGGAGAATCAAATTTGTGGTATCTCGACACGGGTGCAAGCAACCATATGTGCGGTGACAAAAATATGTTTGTGGAGTTAGACGAGGTAATTAGTGGAAATATCACATTCGGAGATTCCTCTAAAGTCCCGGTTAAAGGCAAAGGTAAGATTCTCATCCGCTTGAAAAATGGAAGGCATCAATTTATCTCTAACGTGTATTATGTGCCCAATATGAAGACGAATATACTGAGCATTGGACAACTCTTGGAGAAAGGCTATGATATTCACATGATAAATCGTACCCTTTCTTTAAGAGACCAAAAAGGAGGTTTGATTGCTAAGGTGCCAATGTCAACGAATAGGATGTTCATGCTAAATATTCAACATGACATTCCAAGATGTTTAAAAGCATGTTTCAAAGATAATTGTTGGCTTTGGCACATGAGATACGGGCACTTAAATTTTGGAGGCTTAAAATTATTATCAAGTAAAGGAATGGTGAAGGGTTTACCTCCAATTAATCATCCGGATCAAATATGTGAGGGATGCCTTCTGGGAAAGCACTTCCGAAACAGTTTTCCAACAGAAGCTTCTAGTAGAGCGAAGAAATCTCTAGAACTTATTCACACGGATGTGTGTGGACCCATCAGCCCACAGTCTTTTGGTAAAAATAGATATTTTCTTCTATTCATTGATGATTTTAGTCGAAAGACATGGGTCTATTTTCTAAAAGAGAAGTCGGAAGCTTTTGGAATGTTCAAGAAGTTTAAAGCATTTGTGGAGAATCAAAGTGGTCTCACCATAAAGGCGATGAGATCCGATCGTGGAGGAGAGTTCACATCCAAGGAATTCAAGGAATTTTGCGACAACAATGGGTTACGACGTCCTCTAACCCTTCCGTATTTACCTCAGCAAAATGGTGTTGCGGAAAGAAAAAATAGGACCATTCTAGATATGGCTCGGAGTATGTTAAAGAGCAAAAGGATGCCTAAGGAGTTTTGGGCTGAGGCAGTGGACTGTGCGATCTATCTAGCAAATCGCTCACCCACTAGAAGCGTCAAGAATAAAACTCCCATTGAAGCTTGGAGTGGAAGGAAGCCCGGCATCTCACACCTTCGAGTGTTCGGAAGTGTGGCATATGCTCATGTGCCAGATCAGAAGAGGACGAAGCTCGATGATAAAAGCGAGAAACTCATATTCGTGGGCTATGACTCAAGTTCGAAGGGTTACAAGTTATACAATCCCAAGACCGGTAAAGTAATCTCAAGTCGAGATGTGGTGTTCGATGAAGAAGCAACATGGGATTGGAATGTTCCCGAAGAGGAGAACTACGACTTTCTCCCTTATCCATTCGAGAGTACTGCAAGGAACGAAGAATATATAGAAGTTCAAGAACCTTCTAGTACACCATCTCCGCACTCTCCACGTACTCCAGCCACTACACCTAATGAAGTGACACCAACATCAGGAGGAGAATCAAGTAGGCTACAACATCACACAAGGAGCATTGAGGAGTTGTACGAGGTAACCCAGCCTATGGAGGATCTATCGTTGTTCTGCCTTCTTGCCGATTGTGAGCCAATAAGTTATGAAGACGTAGCAAAAAACCAAAAGTGGAAATGTGCTATGGACGAAGAGATTCAAGCAATCGAGAAGAATAATACGTGGGATCTTGCCACACTACCAAAGGGACATAAGGCTATTGGTGTAAAATGGGTGTACAAGGCCAAGAAGAATTCCAAAGGTGAAGTTGAAAGATATAAGGCAAGGTTGGTGGCGAAGGGATATAGTCAACGAGCCGGCATAGACTATGATGAGGTATTCGCTCCCGTCGCTCGTCTAAAAACTATAAGATTGATAATCTCACTTGCGGCTCAACATAATTGGAAGATTTATCAAATGGATGTCAAATCCGCCTTCCTTAATGGCCACTTAGAAGAAGAAGTCTATATAGAACAACCTTTGGGATACATCGTGAAAGGCCAAGAGAATAAGGTGCTAAAATTGAAAAAGGCCTTTTACGGGTTGAAGTAAGCGCCTCGGGCATGGAATAGCAGGATAAATAAGTATTTCCAGCAGAATGACTTTACGAAATGCCCCCATGAGCATGCCCTCTACACCAAAGTTAGCAATGATGGAGATGTTATGATTGTGTGCCTATACTTGGATGACTTGATATTCACCGGTAGTAATCCCAAAATGTTTGAGGAGTTCAAGAAATCAATGGTTCGGGAGTTCGAGATGACCGACAATGGACTTATGGCTTACTATCTTGGGATCGAGGTAAAACAAAAGAAAGAAGGAATATTCATATCCCAAGAAAGTTATGCGAATGAGGTGCTCAAGAAGTTTAAGATGAATGACTGCAAGTCAATGAACACACCGGTAGTTTGCAATCTTAAATTGTCAAAAGATAAAGGATACTTAGTGGACCCAACACAATACAAGAGTTTGGTTGGAAGTCTGAGGTACCTAACCTGCACAAGGCCTGATATTCTCTACGGAGTTGGACTAGTAAGTTGATATATGGAAGCACCTACAATAAACCACTTGAAGGCAACCAAGAGGATACTACGCTACATCAAAGGTACGATTGACTATGGTCTATTTTATTCGCCTTCTAATCACTTCAAGCTAGTTGGATACAGTGATAGTGATTGGGCTGGAGACATAGATGATCGTAAGAGTACGAGTGGTTTCGTGTTCTATATGGGAGACACGGCATTCATATGGAGCTCGAAGAAGCAACCCATTGTGACTCTGTCAACGTGTGAAGCTGAGTTTGTTGCAGCAACATCGTGCACCTTCATGCAATATGGCTCAGGAAGTTACTAAATGAGCTTAAGTTTTTTCAAAAGGAAGCTACAGAGATATATGTAGATAACAAGTCTGTGATTGCTCTAGCAAAGAATCCAGTCTTCCATGATCGAAGAAAACACATCGATACAAAATACCATTACATCAGGGAGTGTGTTGCAAATAAAGAGGTGCAAATAAAGTACGCGAAGTCATATGACCAAGTTGCTGATATTTTCACAAAACCTCTAAAACACGAGACGTTTCAGAGATTACGGAATATGCTCGGAGTAACGAAATCAAGTTTAAGGGGGGCTGTTGGAAAATAAACTTGATTTTGGGCTATGTGTTTTGGATATGGGCTTGCAAGTATCAAGTCTTTTGGATCAAGATCATAATCCATTATGTAGAAACTTCTTGTAAAATGTAGTCGACAAAGTGTGTAGAAAGTGTGTACAATGATCTTACAAAATATCTAGGTCTAGAAGTATCATAATACTAAGAAATATCTAGATGCTAGTAGATAAGCAACAAAGCAATTCAATAAGCAATAAAAGAAAAAATTTCAATATCAATCAAAGTCAAGGGTTTCATAGTTTTGTAGACACAAAGTCAATATTGGAAAGTGGTATTTTCCATGGTTTAGTTACCATACTGGTCATGATCCTCTGAATATTCCCTGCCCATTTTGTTTTAGCTACCAAGAATGGTCTAATCTTGTTGGTTTTATAGCTGGAATAGTCATTAAGTCCTAGAGAAAGTGATTCGTCTTGGGTTGACGACAGTAGGAGTCTTAGGGTTTTTGGGTTGATTGACTTGATGTGAATGTAAACTCTGGATCACCCTGTTTTGAGTTTTTTCCAGTCTTAGACGATTTACTCAAAATCGGCTTCGAGCACATGCGAGGTGTTTAATTTCTTCTCAACCGTGTGAGAAGAAGTCTGGGAGTTGTTTCGGATGGTTTGGTCTGGGGAACTGAAACATTAATACCGATTATACCTGGCAAACGGGTCGAGATGGGTCGGGTTGGGTCAAAGATCAAATGGGTTCGGGTCAAAATGGGTCATGGGTCGAAACGGGTCAGAATTAAAATGGGTCGAACGGGTTGGGTCGAGACCCGGGTCGGGTAGGTCGGGCTAGTAAAAATTTTCTTGTTTATATTTTTTGATGTGTCTCTTCCGAACACGCGCGCCAAAAACGGGCCCCGAAATCGCGCGCCGAAAACGGGCCCCAAAATCGTGCGCCGAAAACACGCGCCGAAAACGGCAACCCAAAACGCGCGCCCAAAACGGGGCCCGAAATCGGCGCCGAAATCGCGTGCCGAAAACGAGCGCCGAAAACGGGCGACGGAAAACGCGCGCCGAAAACGGGCCCCGAAATCGCGCGCCGAAAACGGGCGCCGAAAACGCGCGAAAAAAATAGCGCGCCGGAAATCAAGCGCCGAAAACGCGCGCCGAAAACGGCCGCCGAAAAAGCGCGCCGAAAACGGGCGTCGAAAACGGGCGACGAAAAACGCGCGCCAAAAACGCGCGCCAAAAACGGGCCCCGAAATCGTGCCCCAAAAACGGCCACCCAAAACGGGCCCCAAAATCGGCGCCGAATCGCGCGCCGAAAACGTGGGCCGAAAACGCGCGCCGAAAACCCGCGCCGAAATCGCAAGCCGAAAACGGGCCCCAAAATCGCCCGCCGAAAATGGCCGCCAAAAACGGGCGCCCGAAATCGGGCGCCGATATCGGGCTCCGAAATAGGGCCCCGAAATCGCGCGCCGAAAACGGGCCCCAAAATCGCTCCCCAAAACGCGCGCCGAAAAACAAATCTTTTGAAGTGAACCCATTTGGACCCATTTGTGTCTTCAAGTAATTTTTGTATTATGTGATTGGACCCATTTGGGTCTTTAAGATATTTGTTATGTTATATGCTTGGACCCATTTGGGTCTTCAAGTAAATCCAATGGACCCATTTTTAAGACTTTGGGTCCATTTTGCCAGGTCTAATACCGATTAACACCATTTCGAGTTTTAAATGGTGTGTAATTTTCAAGACTTTCGTTGGATTCTCAGACGCAAGAACACTTTTCATGGCTACAACTAATCGACTAGGGCATTTTAATTAATCTTTTCCGGAGAATACAAATTACATCAATAATTCTAGACCTAACGACTGTTGGAGATATGGAAAACTTTAAACAATTAAAGGGAAGATTTCAGGAAATTCACACGAAGCTTCCACGAAGTTGTTAGGAAACTCACATGTAGCTTCTACGAAGTTGTTAGGAAACTCACATGTAGCTTCCACGAAGTTGTGAGGAAATTCACATGTAGCTTCCACGAAGCTGTCAGGAAACTCACATGTAGCCTCTATGAAGCTGTCAGGAAACTCACATGAAGCTTCAAGGAATTGTTTTTAGCTTACTCCTTAAATCATTCTATAAATAGACCCTCTTGTAACCCATTGTAAACACACCACAAATATTCAGTAAATACATTCTCTAGTTGGTCCGTGGACTAAAGCAATCACAACGATTGTATATAACCACGTTATCTCTTGTGTCGATTTACATTTCTTACATTTATAATCTTTCGTTCATTAAGTGGGTTAGTAATCTTGTAGAATTACAATCGGTGAGTGATCTTGTTGAATCAATTGCGTTGTTTTGGGTATATCCTTACAACCAATCCTCCCCTCAAACCGAAGACCACATCACCGAGCCTCCCCTTCAACGATACTCCTGCCATCTTATATCACCGGTCTCTTTTCTTTCACTTTTCTTTCACTACCGGGACACGCCTCTTATACCGCCGATCTCTTTCTTTCACTTTTTCTTTCACCATCGGGACACGCCGCATTTCCACGCCTTGGGAAGGAAGACTTTCGATATAAGGCACCATGGCTCCATTATCGTTGGCAAACTGAGGGGTGTGCCATGTCTCACCGTGCGCTTAGGGGTGCACCACCACTGTCGTTCACCACATCGGGCTATAGCCTAGCTCTGATACCATTTGTAAGATCGCATAGCCCAAACACAATGTCCTGCAATATAAGCCCAAGAGTCCATCCTTTTCTAAAACTAATTGGTATTAGAGGGACTTCCCCTTAGACTTATATACATACATTTGTTTTTGTCTCTCTCCTATGTGGGATAGGTTTGCACCCCCAACAACGACTTCTAACAGAACTTCTTGTACTCTTACCTTGATGTTAATTTGTGTTGAAGAAAATTAATTTATTATAGAAGTGTGGTAAACAGGCAAGGTTGAATAGTATTCAAATTATTATTCACCATTCTATTAATCGACCAAAATAACTATCATCATGTGAGGTGCATATAAAAGTGAACGAATTAAAAAAATCTCATTGTGGATTTGTAAAACGGACATGTGACATAATTTAGGTTTCTAATCTGAATATAATAATTTCATGAAATAATAATAGTTAAAATACCAAAAAAAAAAAAAAAAAAAAAAAAAAAAAAAAAAAAAAAAAAAACTATCTGTTTAGTAATCAATCAGGCCACACACAAATGCAGATGCCACAACCACAATAATCACAATAAGAATACTAATAAGTATCATAACTATATCACCATTGTTTTATACTAGAGATCGTCACCCTGTTCATTCGGTTGTGTTATCACTTAAATCCCCGAACGAAAAATGCACTCGATGGGCTATCTGGTGGTGATTTTGTCGGATATGACCACACTACAAAAACAAAAAAAGTCGCAACATTCAGCAAAAAAGACATAATCACAAAAACTAGTTGACCAACAAGATTTGCATATATGGGAAATTAATAGGATGGTAAAGAGAACACAACCTTGAAATAAAGGTATTCAATAAAAATATTGATCAGATTTTCAATTCAGTTTAAGAGCATAAAGATAATGATAATAAAATGATTTTCAGTTTAATTGCTTTCGGGGTAACATATAAGAAAATGATTAAAACCTGAAATCAAAACATATGAAATCAGAAACTTACGATTTGATATGACGACGGTTGTGACGCTATAGCTTGTTAATCATTTCAGACACCATCTCATCGAAATCAATCTTAAAATCATCTATCATTAATTTCGTGACAATGTAGGCCTTTGCACGTAAACTAGGTAAACATGCTTGCACCTTATCCTTCTTTGATGCTGGAAAATTGTCCAATAATTTTTCAATATAACAAAACTTAGAAAGAATCTCATTAATCCTAGCTCTCCGATGGTCAATCAACAACTCCAAACGAAACCAACCAAAGTTCTCGATCTGTGAAAATTTATCTTTGACAAGTTTCCCTTCATCAATCTGATCTAAATGAGCTTTATTGATCTCCCAAGGCTCTAGCAGCAGCCCCAACTTAGCCAACTGTTTTTGTGCTAATGCGACATTCTGCAATGCTTGCGCCTCCTGCATGATATCAAACAGCTTATGATTAATAGTATCTTAGTAGAGAAAAAAGTTAATGATAGTTCGGATATAAATTATTCTTCATGGTGAAACTACCTGACGTGAGAATATCGTGACAGTGGTACTTAGAGAACCATCAACCAGATAATTTTTCACTTCTTCAGGAAAGTTTATTTTCTCTTGTCCTTCCTCCATCGAGTTTAAGTTTATTGGATAAATCTTGAGACTAATTAAGTTACCAAAAGGAGAAGGTTGATGTGAGACTAGTTCCACATTTGATGCAAGAACCTGAAAAGTATATATGTGTGTGTATATATATATATATATATATATATATATATATATATATATATATATATATATATATATATATATATATATATATGGTCATAATCAAGAGAGAGGCTCTTTTTTGGGAGGAAGGGGGAAGTAATTTTTTTTTTTTAATTATTTTTTCAAACATTAAAAGCACACGAAAATATGAACATTTAAAAAAGACACTTTGTGATAAATGTTATTATTTTGGCAGGAGAATGCGAAAAACTGATAACATGCAGTATGCGTAATGTTATTCCTGAGTGTTATATCATATGTGAAGCTTTTTTTCAAGAGTTAGCCCGATTTCCTAAACTCAAAACCCTAAACCCTAAGCCCTAAACTCTAAACTTTAAACCGTTCGTGTTAAATTCAATCTAAACCCTAATTTCTAAACCCTAAACCCTAATAGTTAAACCCTAATATTTAACCCCTAATAGCTAAACCCTAATTTCTAAACCCTAAAAGAAAAACTCAGCAGCAAAACATTCAGTGCATGTTATCATTTATTAACGTTTTCCAACCAAAATAATAACATTTATTACGAAGTGTCTTTTTTTAAATGTTCATATTCTCGTGTAATCTTGATGCCTGAAAAAAAATAAAAAAAACGAAAAAAATTTACTTCCCCCCACTTCCCCCCAAAAAAGTGCTTCTCTTTTGATTATATATATATATATATATATATATATATATATATATATATATATATATATATATATATATATATATATATATATATATATATATATATATATATATATAATATATACACTTTATCTGAAGTGTGTTCAAAATAGAATGAAGTGCTAATAGATTCAAGTATTAACATTAAAAAATGAATACCTCTACAACTTCCAATCCAAGCGTAAGATATTTGACATTTCCAAACTGTTGAAGCACGTGAATAATTTTGGGAGCATCTTCATCATATGGATAAGAAATATAGAAATCCACTTTCTCCAAAGAAGAGAAACCATATGCAGAATACAACTCGGTATAGTATTCACTTTCATACGTCAATGAGGATAATTTGGGTGCAGAAATCTTAACATCCCCTTTGAATTTTACAACAGATGGATCCTTCAAATGAGGTGCTACCACATTAACAACAGAATACGAATGTCCATTTTTAATCGAGAGATTAGAAAGTTGAGAATGGCAAACGGTGAAATCATCAACATATATGTCGCAGTCGGTTAAGGTGATATTTTTTAAGTTTGGGCACTTAGAAAAAAGACCACCATACTCAACATCAGCTTTAGCATGGCTAACTTCGGTGCTGGTGCTTTCTCCGTCTTGGAAAGGAATTACGTTACGGAAATTGACACGACCAAAATGCAATGTTGTTAAAGTTGGTAGGTCCCAAGATGATTTGATTGTTGTTGATATTGAACATTCAAACAAAGTGAGATCTTTAAGAGACCGGGAGATGAAAAGTGAAAGAGGGAATTCGATATGCTTTCTTACGTAAGAACAAATAATAGTCATCTTCTGGACATTGTGCGAAAACGCATAGTTCATAATCGATTCGACAAACGCTTGGCTAATTTCTCCACGAAAACAAAGTTTAACGGACGACAGTTCTATTTCATTATTGCGGGAAGACAGAACATGAGTAACATACTCAGTGAACTTGGGTAATGAATCAAAATCATCAGTATCGAAATTGAGATATGGGATTGACTTCCATGTATTCTTCCATCTTGATGATAAAATACTAGTTTTGATAGCATCTTTGGTTTCGATGTAAGACAGAATTTTGTTGATGATATCGTCAGGCAAGCTGCTTAGTCTATCAGCAGGTAGATTCATTCTCACTACTTAAGCTGCACGTTGATAACATAAAGCAAATACATGATTTTCATTACATAAAAAAAAAAAAAAAAAAAAAAAAAAAAAAAAAAAAAAAAAACAATGCGCAGAGCACTATTTAAACATAGACAGATTCTGGAAACTATTAGCTGCACATTTACGTTAGTTCATGTGGTTTAAGTTCTCTACACCAATAATAATGTTTTTCAAACCACTTTTAATGGCATGTTTATATAGAATTAAAACATTATTTGTTACTTTAATATAATTTATGATAAACTTTATACAGAGTATTCTCTTACTGAAATATTCATCTTCTAATGGATTGTATCTATATACTAAAACACAAACTTGCCTACCACTCACTTACTATTCATTGAAAGCGACACATTTTCCGCTTTAATGACTTGTACGCTGCGCAGAGGGAAGTTGTACTCACCAGGAGTACTGCACTATTCATCTACAGTAAAAAAACTTTTTTTTTAAACTGTCCCTCTCATTCTCCCCTACAAATTTTACTAAAGGACTGCATAAGAACGTTGGTCCGTTTTTTTTAAACGGAATTTTCTTCAAAAAAACAAGACGATAGACTTTTTTACCCCTTCTTTTTTTCCCTACAATTTTCCCAACAACAACTTTATCACATTGTCCAAAAATGTCTACAAAATAGCGCGGCAACGCGCGCCCACCAAACACTAGTTGGTTCTAATTTTTAATAAATTCAATATTAGTAAACGACAGACTACTAGCTACTAGAAATTGTGGGAACCTATTTGCCAAAAAATTGACGTTTTAAGTCCCAAAACTTTTGATATAGTCATCGAAACAATATAGTTTAACGGTTGCTCTACGTCGTTTTGGATTAATTATACTAATACAGTATGATTACACAAGCCTAATAACGTAATAATATTCAAGTTGGGTTCAGAATTACCTTCACAACGACAACGAATTTATCAACAAGCGTCGTACGTTTCCCCACGCTTCACTTCCTGTTTTTCTTCTTCCGAATACTTTCTTTTTTGACTATAGCGAATCTATAACTTATAATAATACGTATACATATGCCACGTGTTTAGCTATTGCCTATTCCCTACCCCCTATTCCACTAATTCCTCACAGCCTAACATCTGTCCAATTGATTGGCCAAACTGTTTAATAATTAAAAAAAATTGTGTTTCGAACGTCAATTAATTGCTTCTACCACATTCATTCATTCCTTCCATACTTTCCATCCCTAAAAATCAATTAGGGTTTTCATGTAATAACACTAAATCGTCCAGCCAAATAACACCATCTGCCACCAAATAATTCCGAATTTACTAAGATGTTTATTCTTTGAACTACTACAAATAAAACGGATCTTCAAGATCTGGCCCAAATTTGGGGTTTGTTTTCTTCAGTTTTATGCAATGGTCTTAAGATCTATGCTCAAATTTAGGGTTTCTAATAGATTTGTTAGAATCGACTGAAGTTTTATCCATACATTCGCCCTCTGCAACTCAATTAGGGCTCTGAATTTCTACTCCAATAAACAAAACGAAATCGAAACCGATACAGTTGTTAATCTGTAAATGTATGACGATGGAGTGTCGATTTCCTTTTCAGTCGGTAACCTTGATATAAAGTGAAGATTTTGGTACAGATTAGGGTTTCGCTATTTAGCAGTTATCGTAACAGTTTTTGTCATCTCCGTCATTTCAATCGGTTACTGGTACTCCTCCTTATGTTTGTTATTCTACTTTTTCTTTGTACCTGTTTGTTAGCGTTTTTTTCTTACCCTATATGGTATGTGTTTGATTATAAGCTGCATCTGATTAACGTCTTGAGTTGACGTGTAAAAATAGTTGATTGATTAATTTTGTGATTACTTCTTCACGTAATCCGTTTGAATAAATCCTTACATTTTGTCTATAGGCTCTCAAGACAACTGATATGATACTAATTCTCGCAGGTGCATTCAACATGTGCTCACAGTAGCATGATTTGCATTGGAACAAATCTTGGTTCAGGTTCTGCATATTAAACAGATCGTGATAGATGAAATATTGAGCCCCATGGTCATGTAAGTATTATTTGATTATTACATTGAGTTGATTGAGTTGGTTAAAAGAAGTAACTACAAGTTTATGGTGATTAGAAGATAGAAATTGATACTAACAAGTGGAAACAGTCAAGTTCTTTTAACTTAAATTACATTTTAAAAGCTTTCAGAGATATACAAGAAATCTTATGTATAGAGTCTTGTGAATTATCAGCTTATAAGTTTTCAAGGTGTTATCCTTTGATGTGGATCCAAATAACTGATTTGGATCACTTAATTCATATTGTTATTTGACCATTTTGTAAATTTTTTTTTTTTGAGGTTATTACCCTTAGATACTGATTCTTTTTTCTTATTTGATATACTTTTTGAATTATAGTTTATTTGTAAAATGTTTTGTTTGGACGCTTTAATCTCTATTTTAAGATTTTAAGATGTGCTAACGTGCATGACCATGCTAACGATATATTTATCAAAACTAACTATTCTTGATTGTTATTGATTTGGATCGGGCATGAATTACTACCTTCATGAATTTGTTTCCTGATTCAGTTATTCATTGCGATTGAAGCTCAAAGTAAGTGAACTTTTATAAGTTGAAAATGCTCTAAGGGAACTTTTAAAAGTTGACATATCTGATCGTTAATTGTTGTTTGATGTTTTATGTGTTTGTATGATTCAATTTTGTACATGTACACTTTGGGTGAAATTCAACCAGTGAACATTTGAGATAACATATGGTTTACTAGATGTAATAAATTGGCTGCACTTGGTTTTAAGAGTATTAATGATCATTTTGATTATGGTTAGCATGTTATGATTAATACAGAGTGTTAAGTAAGGGTTTTAAAAGATTAAATATGATAGGATTGCTGATAGAAAGATGTTGGTATGCTTGAATGATCAAAGGTATATGATGTTAGTATGTGGATTGAAACACAATTGGGTGTGACTATTTAAATTCAGAACTCATTAACTTATGTTTAAATTTCAGGGTCATGAGAATCAAGGTGGTGTAGCATCTCAACAAGCTTCAGCCATGGCAGCCATCTATTACTTCACTTTTCAATTAAATGATGGTGCTAAAGCTACTGTTAGAATTGTTATGTTTTTAGATTAGTTAGAAGATGATTAGTTTTGATTTAGATGTAGTAAGTTTGTAGTGTTTAGTTGATTTGTATTGAAGGAGGGGATGTGGAGAAGATTTTTGATTTAGAAAGATTTGAGTGTTTATTGCTTGAAATGTCTTATGTGTTTGGTTACATCAAAATGCAAGATCATATGCCTATTTATAGGCCTCAAATGTGAGTAAAAATATCTAGATTTTTTGATAGAATTTTCTAGATATTTTTGTTAATGATATCTAGATATTTTTATTAGAACTATCTTGATAATTTTGTTAATAATATCTAGATATTTTTGATATAAATATCTAGATAATTTTGTAGATAATTCTAGAAATACATTAATATTTTAACACTCCTCCTTAATGTATTTCGATGTTACTCTGAGCATGTTGCGTAAGAACTCGAACTTTGGTCTTGGTAGTTCTTTAGTGAAAATGTCTGCAATCTGTTCTTCGGTCTTGCAGTATTTTAATTCAATATCTTTCTTGGCGGAGACTTCTCGTAGAAAGTAATACTTGATGTCAATATGTTTTGTTCTGCCATGGAACACTGATTTTTTGAAATCGCGATTGCAGACTTATTGTCGCAATATATCTTTGTAGCTTTGTCTTGTTTCTCGCCCATATCTTCTAGTATTCTTCTTAGCCATATAGCTTGATTAGCTGAGTTTGCGGCTGCGATGTACTCGGCTTCATCTGACGATTGTGCCACCGTTTCTTGTTTCTTTGATGTCCATGAGAATACACCAGATCCAAGTGTGAATGTGTATCCTGAAGTACTTCTCATGTCATCTACCGATCCGACCCAATCACTATCTGTGTATCCCTGAAGCTTCGAGTCTATAGTGGGCTTGTACCATATACCATAGTCCATGGTACCTTGCAAATATCTTAAAATTCTTTTAGAAGCTCCTTAATGTATTTGAGTAGGGTTTTGCATGTACCTGGATAGCAGACTCATTGCGTACATGATGTCTGGTCATGTTGCTGTTAGATATAGTAGACTTCCAATGAGACTTCTGAATCTTGAAGCATCCGCTTTCTCCGATCCATCCTCTTGTCTCATCTTCTCATTGGCAACTAGTGGCGTCGCGACAGTTTTACAACCGTATAGTTTAAACTTTTTCAGGAGATTTTCTGTGTATTTCTTTTGGCATATGAATATGCCTTCATTTTCTTGACTGATTTCGATGCCAAGAAAATAGCGCATCAATCCAAGGTCGCTCATCTCGAACATTTTCATCATGTCTTCTTTAAATTCTTGTATCATTCTCTCATTGTTTCCCGTATATATAAGATCATCGACATACAAGGAAAGAATGAGAGTGTCAGAGTTACCTTGGGTTTTGATGTAGAGTGTAGGCTCACTTTGACTCCTCCTGAAACCTGAACTTGTGAAGTAGCTGTCAATGCGGCTATACCAAGCACGTGGCGCTTGTTTAAGTCCATATAAGGCTTTCGTGAGCTTTAGGACTTTTTCTTCTTTTCCTTTTTGAATGAACCCTTGTGGTTGCTCGACGTATATTTATTCTTCTAGAAACCCATTTAGAAAGGCTGATTTCACATCTAGTTAGTGAATCTTCCACCTTCGTTGAGCTGCTAACGCCACACGTGCTCTTATAGTATCCAGTCGTGCTACGGGTGCGAAAGTTTCGTTGTAGTCTACTCCTGGCTGTTGTGAATATCCTTTAGCTACTACCTTTGCTTTATGTTTTTGTATAGAACCATCAGGATTGAGCGTTGTTTTGTAAACCCACTTTACTCCAATGATTTCTTTATTTTCTGGAGGATCAACTAACTCCCATGTGTTGTTTTTCTCGATCATTCTTATTTCTTCGTTCATAGCAGTTACCTATTTTTCATCTTTGGCTGCAACTTCATAGCTTTCAGGTTCTATAGTTGTAAAGTTGCAAGTCTCGTATATCTCTGCTAACGCTTTGACTCTTCCAGGTGTTGACTCTGGACTTGACTCGTCTTGCGCCAAAGGTAATCTTGTTGATGGAGAAGTTGGTGTAGCAGGGCTTGTTTCACCGGTACTTTCATGTTGTTCAGAATGCTCAGCTTGTAGTGGTTGTTGGGCTGGAGTTTCCATAGATATCTGCGGCAGATATGTTTGTCTTTCAACTTTGTCCTTCTCCCAGTTCCAAGAAGCGTCTTCGTCAAACTCCACGTCTCGGCTGATCACGATGTTATTAGTCTTCAGGTTATAGACTCGGTAGCCTTTAGACTGTGTGCTGTAGCCCAAGAATATTCCTTTCTCTGATTTTTTTTGGAGCTTGTGACGTTTCTCCTTAGGAATGTGGATGTAGAAAATACTTCCAAATACTCGCAGATGTGTCGCTGATGGTTTCCTTCCGCTCCATGCCTCAATTGGAGTCTTGTTTTCTACGGATTTCGTGGGACATCTATTTAGTATATATACGGCCGTGTATACGGCTTCAACCCAGAAACTGTTTGGAAGGCCTTTTTCATGTATCATTGTTTTGGCCATTTCCATTACAGTTCTATTTTTGCATTCAGAGACGCCATTTTGTTCAGGGGCATAACTAGTAGTGAGTTGGCATTTAACTCCTTCATCTTCGCAAAATTTATTGAATTGTGTAGAGGTATATTCCTTTCCTCTATCACTCCTTAGTGTTTTTATATGATGGTCACTACTCTTTTCTACGAAATTCTTGAACTTCTTGAACTTCTTGAATATAGTAAATACTTCAGATTTTTCACGCATGAAGTACACCCACGTCATTCTAGAATAGTCATCGATAAAGAGAATAAAGTACCTTTTTTGGTTAAGCGACGGGGTCCTCATTGGTCCACAAACGTCAGTGTGCACCAGCTCCAGTATACCTTTCGCTCTCCAAGCTTTGTCACGAGGGAAAGGTTTTCGATGTTGCTTGCCCATCACACAGCTTTCACACGTGTCGGTGATCTCTTCTATGTTAGGCAAGTCTCTTATCATATTCTTCTGTTGGAGGATTTTTAGTGCGTGAAAGTTAAAGTGGCCAAATCTTCGATGCCATAGCCATGATTCTTCAACTTGAACTTTCATGGCTGTGTCTTGGATATACTGCCAACGAAGCGAAAATTTGCGATTCTCCATTGGCACCTCGGCTATTAATTTATAGTTGTTTTTCTTGTCACGTATAACACATGTTTTATCTTCGAAGAGTAAAGAGTAGCCATGCTCCATCATTTAGCCAACACTTAGCAAGTTACTTGCTAGGCTTGGTACTAGAAGAACGTCATTAATAGATCGAGTGACGTTATTAGTTTGAACAGTTATCATACCTTTGCCTTTAGTGTCAACAAGCGCTCCATTCCCTAGTTTGACGCGGGACTTTACGGAGGTGTTGATACTATCAAATAACTTTTCATCTCCTGTCATGTGGTTGCTGCACCCACTGTTGATCAACCAAGTATCATCCCTCTGTTTATTTGCGACATGACAGGCATAGAATAGCTGAATTTTGTTCTCCGGTATATCTTCACTTTCTTCTGTGAAGTTAGCTCGATGATTTTGTTTTAAACGGAAATCTTTTTCTAGATGCCCAAATCTTTTGCAGTTATTGCATCGTGGTTTTCCTTTGTGGAAACAATCTTTCTCCAAGTGGTTTGTCCTTTTACAAATACCACATGGAGGGTAGCTTTTTCTTTTTTGATCAAACCACGTTCTGGGTTTTGCTCCTCCTCTCGAATTTTCTTCAAGATTTCTTTTCCCCCCATTATTAGATTTTTGAGACCTTAATTTGAGTTTAGATTGAAAGGCACTTTCGAGTGAGTTTTCACTGCGCCGACTCAGTCTAGCCTCGTATGCTTCAAGAGAGCCAATTAATTCTGGTACCGACAGAGTCTCAATGTCTTTCGACTCTTCGATAACAATAATGACATGATCATATTTTTCTGTCATACTGATAAGTATTTTTTTCTACGATCCTCTTATCAGTTATATTATCTTCATAGGCTTTCATTTGATTTACTATTTCTTTAATTCTAGAATAGTAATCTTTTACGGTCTCAGTCTCTTTCATATTTAAATTTTCAAAATCTCTTCTGAGAGTTAGAAGTTTGACGGATCTCACCTTGACATTTCCTTGAAATTCTTCCTGAATGATCTTCCACGCCTCCTTAGCTGTCGTAGCTCCCATGATTCGTGGAAAGATAGACGGTGTCAAGGCTTGTTGAATGTAGCCTAGAGCAGCAGCATTTCTGACTACATTTTTGTTGTATTTTTCTTGATCTTCTGCGGACAGAGTTTCGTCGTCTTTTGGAGTTGTAAACCCGACTTCGACAATATCCCACAAGCTTTGTGCTTGAAAATATGTCTTCATTCGGATACTCCAATAATCATATGTAACGATCCGGAAATTTCCGACCAAATTCAAACTTTATCTTTATATTATTCCGACACGATAAGCAAAGTTTGTTAAGTTAAATCTCAAGAATTTTAAATTGTGTTCATACATTCATTATAACCACGACCAAATTTCGACGATTCACGAACCGTTATATATAAATAAATATGTATATATATGTATATATATATATATATATTATAACTTAAAAATATTAATAAAGTATTAAACGTATAATACTTTACATGAACGTATTTGTTTCAATATGTTTATCGATGGAATTAGAAGATAATATCAAATGATTGATTTATCAGATACATTGTGATATGATTACGGGTCTATGTTATAAGGTCCACTGTGATTTAAGAAATCTATTCTTTTTGATGACATTCGAAAAATGGTAAAGTGATTTATAAGTAAGAACGTGGAGTGTAAATAACTTAGATGTTGGATATCGACAAGTTAAGTAACTCGACATTTTTCATTAAGATTATTTCATACGTTTATTTAACCTTTGAACTTTATCGCATGCTTCACCAACAGACTGTAATTTAAAAACTTAAAACCTATTATGAAAATATATGATTTTACTTTTCTAAAACGTTTTATGATATAACGATTTCCATTATTTTAACCTTTAAACAAAATGCTTCTTAAATATATTTAGTTTTGAAAAACAAAATTATCATATTTATTTGATTTAGTTTCAAACGTACAAAAACGTTTTCAGTTTAAAAAGAACTTTATTATTAAAACGTATATAACTTTTATAAATATCTAGAACCACTTTTAACAACTCATTACTTAACCAGTATAATAAAGATAACGATATTTATATTTTATTTTATTAAATATATATAACGATATTTATATTTTATTTTATTAAATATATATAATGATTTAAATTAATATTATATATATTTATACGCGTATTATACGTACATAGTTTTATACTCTTACTATACTTAAACTTTACCTTTACTTTATTTTTACTTTAACTTAACTTTAATAATTCATACTTTAATAATTCACTTTAATAATTCATACTTTAATAATTCACTTTAATAATTTATACTTTAATAATTCACTTTAATAATTCATACTTTAATAATTCACTTTAATAATTCACTTTAATAATTCATACTTTAATAATTCAATTTAATAATTCATACTTTAATAATTCACTTTAATAATTCATACTTTAATAATTCACTTTAATAATTCATACTTTAATAATTCACTTTAATAATTCATACTTTAATAATTCACTTTAATAATTCAAAAATCTATTATAATTAGAATTCAATAGGTTTTATTATTTGATAGAAACTTGAAAATATTTTCCCTAAACTCTCTCAATCGATTTACATATATATATTTACTCCGTATTATTTCAAGATATTATAAGTATACATAAAATATTATGACGGAGTGCTGTCCGAGTGATTTCGAAATTGTTTTTCGAGCGGGATAGAGCTAAGGAAATTATGGGTTAAAGCTATGGAGGTTATGGGTATGGTTCGGGAGTATTGCTCGTGAGTCAAACTAGTGTTTATCATCTCCGTTGCGTCTACGTACTTTTCCTGCAATATTGAATCTCAATATTGATACGTTCGTGAATCCAAGGCCAACATTGCACTTGTTCAATGACGTCATATGTATTTTTACTACAAAATACAGTATTGTGAGTTTCATTTGCTCCCTTTTATATATATTTTTGGGACTGAGAATACATGCGCTGTTTTTATAAATGTTTTACGAAATAGGCACAAGTACTAAAACTAATTCTACGTGGGTTTAAACCAGAAATATACCCTTAGCTTGGTAACATTAAACTACTTGTCTATGTACGGTAGGCGCGAATCCTAAAGATAGATCTATTGGGCCTGACAAACCCCATCCTGACTATGAGATGCTTTAGTATTCGAGGTTATTTTAAACACACCTGATCTGGTGTACTTCAGAGGGTAAAACATGAACGTTAAGGCTTGTTACCGGGTGCCTACAACTTATAGAATACTTTTATACACTTGCGAGTGTACATATATTTATAAACGGAAATCTTGTGGTCTATTAATATATTGAAATGATTGTTATGATAAACCTATGAACTCACCAACCTTTTGGTTGACACTTTAAAGCATGTTTATTCTCAGGTATTAAAGAAATCTTTCGCTGTGCATTACCTCATTTTAAGGAAATTACTTGGAGTCATTCATGGCATATTTTAAAAGACGTTGCATTCAAGTCATTGAGTTCATCAAGATTATTATTAAGTCAATTATAGTTGGATGTATTATGAAATGGTGTGCATACCGTCAATTTTCGTTGTAAAGAAAGTTTGTCTTTTAAAAACGATTGCAATGTTTGTAAAATGTATCATATAGAGGTCAAATACCTCGCGATGTAATCAACTATTGTGAATCGTTTATAATGTATATGAACGGGTCCTTTTAGTTGGTATCAGAGCGGTGGTCTTAGCGAACCAGGTCTGCATTAGTGTGTCTAACTAATAGTTGTTAGGATGCATTAGTGAGTCTGGACTTCGACCGTGTCTGCATGTCAAAAGTTTCGCTTATCATTTTTGTCGGAAATCATCTGCTTATCATCTTTAGGAAATTACCTGCTCATTATTCTTAGTCTAGACACCTTTTACTGCATTGATTGCATGAATAAGTGTATAGAAAAAATTCATATCTTAGCGTATCTGTTACTGTAGACCTTGCCTGATATCTCTCGTAAATTTCTCCGTAATTTAAGAGATCCTGGTACTATATATATCTATGCACATTATGCATTGAGAATACCATCCAACTATCAATTTCTGTCACTAAACTCTTCATACCAAAAATCTTTTCTGTGATCGCTTAAGATGGCCTCTACGAATCGACCAAGTTCCTCTGACTCTGAAGACAGCGTGACAGGAGCACACCAACCAATCAACTACCGTGATTACTGGAGAAAATGGGGTGGGTTCATGACATACTCACCCTATGGAGAAGGGAAGAAGGTACTCCATATCATGAACCAAATCTACCACCTAACCTTGGAGTACTTGACCCGCTAACCGGCGAACCCGTTCGCAACACCGTTTATACCCTTTTTGCAAGAATTCTTCGTCTTGAGACTACCATTAACGGAACTAGAGAAGATATCCGACCTTTACCTCACACAGATAACCAACCAGGGTTAGTAGAAGAAGTTAAAGAACTCGGAGCTCGAGTGTTAACTTTAGAGAGCACGGTACACAATTTGCAAGCACCTGCAGTTACACCAACACCAGTAACATCACCAGCCTCAGCACCAACATCACTAGTACCACCAACAACAACATCCGCATCACCAGCTTCGACATCTCATTCTGTACCTCGAGTATAATCATCGTTCTACATGACGTTCTACATCATTTATTTTCATTCGACATAGCGATTATGTAATCTCTAATGTTTTAGAGATTATATATTCTTGTTCTAATGGAAAATTAAATGAGTTTAATATCATATTGACTCATTAAATCCATGATTACATCCGAAAAAAAATATATAGGTATATATATATTTTTTTTCATAAAGATTTTAATTAAAAATTCTTTCGTACAAACTGTTAATGGTGAAAATATTTTAACGGGTAGGTAATACATGAGGAATATTTAGATTTCACATTAATAAGTTACATTGTACATTCTTCGAATCTGATTAAACAGTCATTTACTATCCTACTTACAACCACCGATATACGTATCACTTCACCGCAGAATAATCATTTTCATCCAATTTTATATTTGGATTTTGGCCTATCAGAATCCAACAAGTGGCATAATGAAGAAAACATTGGACAAAATAAAATTTGTTAGAAACAAACAAATTAACTATGAGAAATTTTGTTAAGAATCCACGCTAACTGTTTCTAGCTAACTGATTACATTTTATTTATCGCAATTTATTTATCGCAATTTATATTCTTGCAATTTTATTTATCGTCATTTAATTTCTGTTATTTATTTTTACGCACTTTAAATATCGAGACACGTATACAAGGTTTTGACATATCATATCAAAGCATATATATATATTATTTGGAATAACCATAGACACTCTATATGCAGTAATGTTGGAGTTAGCTATACAGGGTTGAGGTTGATTCTACAATAATATATATACTTTGAGTTGTGATCGAGTCTGAGACATGTATACGGGTCACGATACGTATTAATTAATTCGAATATTATATATTAAACTATATATGAATTATTGGACTGTTAATTGTGGACTATCGACTGTGGACTAATAACATTGGACAATTAAAATGAATTAAAATTTTGATTATAACATATGAAACTTAACAATTCTTCAAGTTTGCCACTTGATTTCATCCTAAACTTCATTTGTATCTTGACGATTACAATCTGCATTCAAATCTTTCATGATTCTTGAAAACACCTCAATCGAGAGGATAAACTAACCGCACTTCATCTATGAAAGAAAAGATCGATGCATATAGTTATGCACCTGAAAACACTCGGAACCTGAGTAAACGTTTAACACGTATCTGTGCTAGCTCCCTGGGCGTTGTTATTACCGAAAATCACTTTGCAATTCCTTTTCAAAGTAGCAAATTTTGTCACAGCTCCAGCAAATCAACTTCGACTTTTCGTTCGAAACAACCATATCATAATTTTGATATATATATGCGTGCTCTTTATTGTTACCGGGGAACCTTTTATATTCCACCATATTACCATCAACGTTTAATCATCTAAAAACACAATTCTCTTGAAACCACCTCAGATTGATAACCGATGACCCAGATATGGTAACATTAAATGCAGAGGAAACAACAAAATCGTAGATGGTCTAAACGGTCAAAAGTTTGATAATAAAGAATGGAATGTTGGGAACGCTCGATAGAAAATTTGGTACTGAAAAACAGATTGAGCTAACCATGAAGGAGACCAAGGACAAATACAAGGACCAAACCCTATATTCAAAGAATCCAGGTAATTCTGGATCCGATGAAATCTTTAGAGAATATCCTGCTTCGAAGTCATGTTAAAATCTTGCGAAAAATCTTTCTTCATCAACCTTCGATCTTATAAATTCCAAAAATATCATCATAAATATCTTCGATATTTCTGAGGATATTTTCATAAGTATTCTTGTCCGAAATCATTTATCTCTTCGCGATATCAGTGTTATATCATAAATGAAACTGTTTAGTTTCTAAAATCTGAAATCTTCGAGTTTGAAGTATGAATGTTTTCGAAGTAGTGTTGGGAACTGAAGCATGAGTTAGTATAATATAATGACACTTGATCAACGTGATTATATTACAGTAAGTCATGCTGAGTTTCTAATGAAACATGGTGATTCACAGACCATAACGTCATCATGTGCCATGTTCCTCGACTCTTACATTCTATCTAATCTCTAAACATATCAAGAACATAATTTCTTGATAATTCTGTCTTTTCTTTTGAATTCTGGTAATTAACCAATCAAGATCGTGCTATTACAATTTCTTCCTTAGAACATTAGTCATGTTCATTCGAAACTCCATACTTACGAATTCTGAACCATTATTCGCTGACTTAAAGTCGAGAAGAGAAAACAAAAGGATGGAACTCCAAAATATAAAGGAAATAAAGAGGGTGGATTTATAATGAAATATCCGACAGAGCAATCAAAACAGATTATCGCATTTAACCAAAGAAGATCCTATTCCTTAATCTCCGAAGAATCAAATTTTATTCAGATTTTAAAGATTTCTTTAAATCCCTTGAATTCCAGAAATCCACCGTGACTACGTCAAAAGTTAAATTTCTATCTCAAACTGTTGTGACAGCTACCCTCGTACGCTTCACATAATCGAATCCTTTTATCTACATTACTCAGTAATGATGAAACTCTATTTATCAACACATATTCGTCATGAAAACAGTTTTATGGTTAACCATGACGACCTTACTCAAATTTCGGGACGAAATTTCTTTAACGGGTAGGTACTGTGACGATCCGGAAATTTCCGACCAAATTTAAACTTTATCTTTATATTATTCCGACACGATAAGCAAAGTTTGTTAAGTTAAATCTCAAGAATTTTAAATTGTGTTCATACATTCATTATAACCTCGACCAAATTTTGAGGATTCACGAATCGTTATATATAAATAAATATGTATATATATGTATATATATATATATATATTATAACTTAAAAATATTAATAAAGTATTAAACGTATAATACTTTACATGAACGTATTTGTTTCAATATGTTTATCGATGGAATTAGAAGATAATATCAAATGATTGATTTATCAGATACATTATGATATGATTACGGGTCTATGCTATAAGGTCCACTGTGATTTAAGAAATCTATTCTTTTTGACGACATTCGAAAAATGGTAAAGTGATTTATAAGTAAGAACGTGGAGTGTAAATAACTTAGATGTTGGATATCGACAAGTTAAGTAACTCGACATTTTTCATTAAGATTATTTCATACGTTTATTTAACCTTTGAACTTTATCGCATGCTTCACCAACAGACTGTAATTTAAAAACTTAAAACCTATTATGAAAATATATGATTTTACTTTTCTAAAACGTTTTATGATATAACGATTTCCATTATTTTAACCTTTAAACAAAATGCTTCTTAAATATATTTAGTTTTGGAAAACAAAATTATCATATTTATTTGATTTAGTTTCAAACGTACAAAAACGTTTTCAGTTTAAAAAGAACTTTATTATTAAAACGTATATAACTTTTATAAATATCTAGAACCACTTTTAACAACTCATTACTTAACCAGTATAATAAAGATAACGATATTTATATTTTATTTTATTAAATATATATAACGATATTTATATTTTATTTTATTAAATATATATAACGATTTAAATTAATATTATATATATTTATACGCGTATTATACGTACATAGTTTTATACTCTTACTATACTTAAACTTTACCTTTACTTTATTTTTACTTTACCTTAACTTTAATAATTCATACTTTAATAATTCACTTTAATAATTCATACTTTAATAATTCACTTTAATAATTCATACTTTAATAATTCACTTTAATAATTCATACTTTAATAATTTACTTTAATAATTTATACTTTAATAATTCACTTTAATAATTCATACTTTAATAATTCAATTTAATAATTCATACTTTAATAATTCACTTTAGTAATTCATACTTTAATAATTCACTTTAATAATTCATACTTTAATAATTCACTTTAATAATTCATACTTTAATAATTCACTTTAATAATTCAAAAATCTAATATAATTAGAATTCAATAGGTTTCATTATTTGATAGAAACTTGAAAATATTTTCTCTAAACTCTCTCAATCGATTTACATATATATATTTACTCCGTATTATTTCAAGATATTATAAGTATACATAAAATATTATGACGGAGTGCTGTCCGAGTGATTTCGAAATTGTTTTTTGAGCGGGATAGAGCTAAGGAAATTATGGGTTAAAGCTATGGAGGTTATGGGTATGGTTCGGGAGTATTGCTCGTGAGTCAAACTAGTGTTTATCATCTCCGTTGCGTCTACGTACTTTTCCTGCAATATTGAATCTCAATATTGATACGTTCGTGAATCCAAGGCCAACATTGCACTTGTTCAATGACGTCATATGTATTTTTACTACAAACTACAGTATTGTGAGTTTCATTTGCTCCCTTTTATATATATTTTTGGGACTGAGAATACATGCGCTGTTTTTATAAAGGTTTTACGAAATAGGCACAAGTACTAAAACTAATTCTACGTGGATTTAAACCAGAAATATACCCTTAGCTTGGTAACATTAAACTACTTGTCTATGTACGGTAGGCGCGAATCCTAAAGATAGATCTATTGGGCCTGACAAACCCCATCCTGACTATGAGATGCTTTAGTATTCGAGGTTATTTTAAACACACCTGATCTGGTGTACTTCAGAGGGTAAAACATGAACGTTAAGGCTTGTTACCGGGTGCCTAAAACTTATAGAATACTTTTAAACACTTGCGAGTGTACATATATTTATAAACGGAAATATTGTGGTCTATTAATATATTGAAATGATTGTTATGATAAACCTATGAACTCACCAACCTTTTGGTTGACACTTTAAAGTATGTTTATTCTCAGGTATTAAAAAAATCTTCCGCTGTGCATTACCTCATTTTAAGGAAATTACTTGGAGTCATTCATGGCATATTTTAAAAGACGTTGCATTCAAGTCATTGAGTTCATCAAGATTATTATTAAGTCAATTATAGTTGGATGTATTATGAAATGGTGTGCATACCGTCAATTTTCGTTGTAAAGAAAGTTTGTCTTTTAAAAACGATTGCAATGTTTGTAAAATGTATCATATAGAGGTCAAATATCTCGCGATGTAATCAACTATTGTGAATCGTTAATAATGTATATGAACGGGTCCTTTCATCATAGTTGTCGCCATCGAAGATGCGGACAGGAATATTGTATGCACCAACGGTAGTCATGGTGTACACGAACGGACGTCCAAACAGCTCTTGATACCACTTGTTAGAATTGTTATGTTTTTAGATTAGTTAGAAGATGATTAGTTTTGATTTAGATGTAGTAAGTTTGTAGTGTTTAGTTGATTTGTATTGAAAGAGGGGATGTGGAGAAGATTTGTGATTTAGAAAGATTGGAGTGTTTATTGCTTGAAATATCTTATGTGTTTGGTTACATCAAAATGCAAGATCATATGCCTATTTATAGGCCTCAAATGTGGGTAAAAATATCTAGATTTTTTGATAGAATTTTCTAGATATTTTTGTTAATGATATCTAGATATTTTTGTTAGAACTATCTAGATAATTTTGTTAATAATATCTAGATATATTTGATATAAATATCTAGATAATTTTGTAGATAATTCTAGAAATACATTAATATTTTAACAGCTACTTCACCGAATAGAAACAATATAAAAGTGAAGAAGTTTCATATTTTGTAGGTTCATTGATACACATTATGTAAGAACTAATTGATTGATGACGGGCTTAAAAGATATTAATTGAAGCCAGTGAAAAATGAATCAGATCCTCATGGTCCAGTCATTGGTGGTGGTGGTGGTGGTGGAATGTAATAAACTACGGATTATTTGTTTAGATTATCTTAAAGCCATCCTTAGGATTTGGTGACTTTTCAATATGTTACTTTTTTCGTTTTCGTTGTCAAACATACACAGGTAATGTAGTGACCCGAACTTTTCCATGTTTATATATATTAATTGAGATTTATATTTACATGATTAAATGTTTCCAACATGTTAAGCAATCAAACTTGTTAAGACTTGATTAATTGAAATATGTTTCATATAGACAATTGACCACCCAAGTTGGCCGGCGATTCACGAACGTTAAAACTTGTAAAAACGACATGATGATATATATATGGATATACATATGGTTAACATGAGATTATGATAAGTAAGTATCTCCATAAGTATATTAACAATGAGTTATATACATATAAACAAGACTACTAACTTAAGGATTTCGAAACGAGACATATATGTAACGATTATCGTTGTAACGACAGTTAAATGTATATATATCATATTAAGATATATTAATATATCATAATATCATGATAATATAATAATTTAACATCTCATTAGATATAATAAACAATGGGTTAACAACATTAATTGAGATCGTTAACTTAAAGGTTTCAAAACAACACTTACATGTAACGACTAACGATGACTTAACGACTCAGTTAAAATGTATATACATGTAGTGTATTTAGATGTATTAAAATACTTTTGGAAGACTTCAAAACATATATCAAAACACTCATACTTAACGAAAATGGTTACAGTTACTTTCCCATTCTTTTCTTTCATCAAGAATTCTAGTCGTATTTTTACCCGTATTATACACAGCTTCAAAACATACTTACTATGGGTATATACCAATAGGAACTAGCATGGGATTCCACTCTTGATTATGTCATGTATGACTAATCAATTTTAACTTCTACCATGAGCTAGTCAACTAACTAGAACTCCTTTTAACCCCACTCATCACTCACCAATTACCACTCATCATTCACTCCATTTCACTTCCAATTCTCTTTCTAATTCTCTCTCAACACACCCACACTATTATGAACGTATTTTTCCAGTAGTTAATCATCATCTTCATCAAAAATCACTTCAATAATCAAGCTATAATCATCATAGGAAGAACACTTCAAGAACACTTCAAAAATCCCTTCAAGTTTACTAATTTACTTCCAAGCTTTCTAATCCATTCCAAGTAATCATCTAAGATCAAGAAACCTTTGTTATATACAGTAGGTTATATTTCTTATTCAAGGTAATATTCATATTCAAACTTTGATTCAATTTCTATAACTATAAACTATCTTAATTCGAGTAAAAATCTTACTTGAACTTGTTTTTGTGTCATGATCCTACTTCAAGAACTTTCAAGCCATCCAAGATCCTTTGAAGCTAGATCATTTATTGTCACTTCCAGTAGGTTTACCTACTAAACTTGAGGTAGTAATGATGTTCATAACATCATTCGATTCATATATATAAAACTATCTTATTCGAAGGTTTAAACTCGTAATCACTAGAACATAGTTTAGTTAATTCTAAACTTGTTCGCAAACAAAAGTTAATCCTTCTAACTTGACTTTAAAAATCAACTAAACACATGTTCTATATCTATATGATATGCTAACTTAATGATTTAAAACCTGGAAACACGAAAAACACCGTAAAACCGGATTTACGCCGTCGTAGTAACACCGCGGGCTGTTTTGGGTTAGTTAATTAAAAACTATGATAAAATTTGATTTAAAAGTTGTTATTCTGAGAAAATGATTTTTATTATGAATATGAAACTATATCCAAAAATTATGGTTAAACTCAAAGTGGAAGTATGTTTTCTAAAATGTTCATCTAGACGTCGTTCTTTCGACTGAAATGACTACCTTTACAAAAACGACTTGTAACTTATTTTTCCGACTATAAACCAATACATTTTCTGTTTAGATTCATAAAATAGAGTTCAATATGAAACCATAGCAATTTTATTCACTCAAAACGGATTTAAAATGAAGAAGTTATGGGTAAAACAAGATTGGATAATTTTTCTCATTTTAGCTACGTGAAAATTGGTAACAAATCTATTCCAACCATAACTTAATCAACTTGTATTGTATATTATGTAATCTTGAGATACCATAGACACGTATACAATGTTTCGACCTATCATGTCGACACATCTATATATATTTCGGAACAACCATAGACACTCTATATGTGAATGTTGGAGTTAGCTATACAGGGTTGAGGTTGATTCCAAAATATATATAGTTTGAGTTGTGATCAATACTGAGATATGTATACACTGGGTCGTGGATTGATTCAAGATAATATTTATCGATTTATTTCTGTACATCTAACTGTGGACAACTAGTTGTAGGTTACTAACGAGGACAGCTGACTTAATAAACTTAAAACATCAAAATATATTAAAAGTGTTGTAAATATATTTTGAACATACTTTGATATATATGTATATATTGTTATAGGTTCGTGAATCAACCAGTGGCCAAGTCTTACTTCCCGACGAAGTAAAAATCTGTGAAAGTGAGTTATAGTCCCACTTTTAAAATCTAATATTTTTGGGATGAGAATACATGCAGGTTTTATAAATGATTTACAAAATAGACACAAGTACGTGAAACTACATTCTATGGTTGAATTATCGAAATCGAATATGCCCCTTTTTATTAAGTCTGGTAATCTAAGAATTAGGGAACAGACACCCTAATTGACGCGAATCCTAAAGATAGATCTATTGGGCCTAACAAACCCCATCCAAAGTACCGGATGCTTTAGTACTTCGAAATTTATATCATATCCGAAGGGTGTCCCGGAATGATGGGGATATTCTTATATATGCATCTTGTTAATGTCGGTTACCAGGTGTTCACCATATGAATGATTTTTATCTCTATGTATGGGATGTGTATTGAAATATGAAATCTTGTGGTCTATTATTATGATTTGATATATATAGGTTAAACCTATAACTCACCAACATTTTTGTTGACGTTTTAAGCATGTTTATTCTCGGGTGATTATTAAGAGCTTCCGCTGTCGCATACTTAAATAAGGACGAGATTTGGAGTCCATGCTTGTATGATATTGTGTAAAAACTGCATTCAAGAAACTTATTTTGTTGTAACATATTTGTATTGTAAACCATTATGTAATGGTCGTTTGTAAACAGGATATTTTAGATTATCATTATTTGATAATCTACGTAAAGCTTTTTAAACCTTTATTGATGAAATAAAGGTTATGGTTTGTTTTAAAATGAATGCAGTCTTTGAAAAACGTCTCATATAGAGGTCAAAACCTCGCAACGAAATCAATTAATATGGAACATTTTTAATCAATAAGAACGGGACATTTCAGTTGGTATCCGAGCGTTGGTCTTAGAGAACCAGAATTTTGCATTAGTGTGTCTTATCGAGTTTGTTAGGATGCATTAGTGAGTCTGGACTTCGACCGTGTTTACTTGAAAAATGATTGCTTAACAAATTTTGTTGGAAACTATATATTTTTAACATGTGAATATTATGTGATATATTAATCTCTTAACACGTTTGATATTATGTGATAGATGTCTACCTCTAGAACAAGTCCTATTGACTCACCTAATAATAATGAAGAGTCAAATGTAAATTGGAATGATTCGTGGACTGATTCACAAGTTCCCGAAGAGGAACCGGAAGAAGAGTCGGAACCGGAAGAAGAATCAGAACCGGAAGAAGAATCGGAACCGGAAGAAGAAATAGAACTGGTGGGGGAAATAATAAAACGGTTAAGTAAAAGAGAATCCTCAACCAACCGACCAAGGTTAATTATGGTCAATGGTGTTTCCACCAAGGAAGCAAAATATTGGGAGGATTACCAAATCTCCGATGAATCGGATTCTAACGAGAATTCCGATGATGTTATAGAAATTACCCCAACTGAATTTAAAAATGCAAAAGAAAATAATAAGGGAAAGGGCATAAAAATAGAGAAATCTAATTCCAACCCCGATGAACTTTATATGTATCGTCAACCCCCGAAGTCCTTAAGTTGTAACAATGACCCGGGAACCTCTAAACCACCAGGTTTTTCTAAACCAATGTGGACAACGACGGCTCGTATTAGGGGAACATCATATATCCCTAGAAACTTGACAAAACGAACCAAAACCGAACAAGAAGAAACGAGCGAGTCGGAATAAGATAGTTATATTCGTGTGGTGTAATATATGTAATATAGTGTGCTTATGCTTTATGATATATGTAAAATTTGCTTGTATTAATAAGTATTTTTTTTTTATGAATCTAACTCTTGTCTATTTTACAGTATAAAAACACAAAATAGATAGACAACCCAATATTTTAAGAGACCTACCCGGAGACATGATTGATGAAATCTTGTCTAGAGTCGGTCAGAATTCCTCGGCACAACTATTTAAGGCGAGATCAGTTTGTAAGACATTCGAAGAACGTTCCAAGAATGCCTTGGTTTATAAAAGGCTTTCGTTCGGAAGATGGGGGATATCACATTGGGAAATCCATAAGTTACGATGTGTTTACTTTGACGCATATATTGCGGGGAACCCAAATGCTATTTTACGCAACGGGTTAAGAAATTATTTTGACTCAGTATATCCGAATATAGGACTTCGTGATTTAGAAAAAGCGGCTAACATGCAACATAAAGAAGCATGTTATGCTTACGGGTTAGTAATGTTCGCTTCTCACCAAAGTGAGAACAAGAACATCGGGCTACAACTATTAAACAAAACGTTCCCACAAGTAACGGAGTCGGTAATTGGGATAAGAAATGAGGTTTTTAGGTTATTACGAGACTGTTGGTCATTACGTAACCCTCGTCCCTTTGACGACGTTACAACACGCTGTCTTATCAACGGCCATAACGGTTATGTTCCACAAGACCAAGTATGGGAAGTAGTCCTAGTAAAACCAGAATGCATGACTTGTTTCTGGACATATGAATTATGTGTCTTTATTGCCTTTGCTGAACGACTTGTGTACTAGCTAGAATTATCTTCACAACTATCTTGTATCAAAGTTATCGTGTGCTATATTTCATGCTTTATGTAAAATAAGCGGTATTGTAAGTTTGTAAAATATTGTATAAAAGTTTGAACGTGAAATATTATTACAATCAGTTTTTCATATAGAATTGTAGTAGTTGAATTGTATATTAGCTACTAAGTATGAACTTAACGGGTAGGTACTACCCAAATTTAAAATTATAAAATGCTAATATGAAGAAAAATCTTTTATAAATGAGTTCATATTATGCTACGAAATACTATTAACTACTCTTAATATTCTGTATGATTAACTTGTTCCATTTGACTATTTTGAAGGAAATGGCACCGACTACTCGACACACCGTGAATATGAATGAAGAGGAATTCCGTACTTTTCTATCTTCAAACATAGCCGCGGTACAGGCTGCGCTACATACCAACAATAACCTTGGATCTGGCAGTACAGGAAATCGTGTAGGATGCACCTACAAAGAATTCACTGCCTGCAAACCTTTGGAATTTGATGGAACCGAAGGACCGATCGGATTGAAACGGTGGACCGAGAAGGTCGAATCGGTGTTTGCCATAAGTAAGTGTACTGAAGAGGACAAAGTGAAGTACGCTACGCATACCTTCACAGGTTCTGCGTTAACATGGTGGAATACCTATCTAGAGCAAGTGGGACAAGATGATGCGTACGCACTACCGTGGTCAGCATTCAAGCACTTGATGAACGAGAAGTACCGTCCCAGAACCGAGGTCAATAAGCTCAAGACAGAACTTAGAGGGTTACGAACCCAAGTATTTGATATTACCACGTATGAAAGACGATTCACAGAATTGTGCCTATTGTGTCCGGGAGCATTCGAAGATGAGGAAGAGAAGATCGACGCGTTTGTGAAAGGATTACCGGAAAGAATCCAAGAAGATATAAGTTCACACGAGCCCGCCTCCATACAACAGGCATGTAGAATGTCTCACAAACTAGTGAACCAGATTGAAGAAAGAATTAAAGAACAGACTGCTGAAGAGGCCAATGTGAAGCAAGTCAAAAGAAAGTGGGAGGAAAACGGTGATAAGAATCACCAATACAACAACAACAACAATTACAACAATAATCGCAACAATTATCCCAACAATCGCAACATCAATCGCAACTACAACAAACGGCCCAACAACAACAACAACAACAACAACAACAACAACAACAGCAACTACAACAATCATCCCAACAACAATAATAACCGCAACAACAACAACAATCAGAAGCAGCTATGCCAAAGGTGTGAAAAGTATCACTCGGGGTTCTGCACCAAATTTTGCAACAAGTGTAAAAGAAATGGTCATAGCGCGGCGAAGTGTGAGGTCTACGGACCAGGGGTTAATAGAACGAAAGGAACAAATGGTGTCGGAACGAGTAATGGCGGAGCAAGTAGTGTCGGAGCAAGTTATGCCAATGTAGTTTGTTATAAATGTGGAAAACCGGGCCACATTATTAGAAATTGCCCGAACCAGGAGAACACGAATGGACAAGGCCGCGGAAGAGTTTTCAATATTAATGCGGCAGAGGCACAGGAAGACCCGGAGCTTGTTACGGGTACGTTTCTTATTGACAATAAATCTGCTTACGTTTTATTTGATTCGGGTGCGGATAGAAGCTATATGAGTAGAGATTTTTGTGCTAAATTAAGTTGTCCATTGACGCCTTTGGATAGTAAATTTTTACTAGAATTAGCAAATGGTAAATTAATTTCAGCAGATAATATATGTCGGAATCGAGAAATTAAACTGGTTAGCGAAACATTTAAGATTGATTTGATACCAGTAGAGTTAGGGAGTTTTGATGTGATAATCGGTATGGACTGGTTGAAAGAAGTGAAAGCAGAGATCGTTTGTTACAAAAATGCAATTCGCATTATAAGAGAAAAAGGAAAACCCTTAATGGTGTACGGAGAAAAGGGCAACACGAAGCTACATCTTATTAGTAATTTGAAGGCACAAAAACTAATAAGAAAAGGTTGCTATGCTGTTCTAGCACACGTCGAGAAAGTACAAACTGAAGAAAAGAGCATCAATGATGTTCCCATTGCAAAAGAATTTCCCGATGTATTTCCGAAAGAATTACCGGGATTACCCCCACATCGATCCGTTGAATTTCAAATAGATCTTGTACCAGGAGCTGCACCAATAGCTCGTGCTCCTTACAGACTCGCACCCAGCGAGATGAAAGAACTGCAAAGCCAATTACAAGAACTTTTAGAGCGTGGTTTCATTCGACCAAGCACATCACCGTGGGGAGCTCCTGTTTTGTTTGTCAAGAAGAAAGATGGTACATTCAGGTTGTGTATCGACTACCGAGAGTTGAACAAACTTACCATCAAGAACCGCTACCCACTACCGAGAATCGACGACTTATTTGATCAACTACAAGGCTCGTCTGTTTATTCAAAGATTGACTTACGTTCCGGGTATCATCAAATGCGGGTGAAAGAAGATGATATTCCAAAGACTGCTTTCAGAACACGTTACGGTCATTACGAGTTTATGGTCATGCCATTTGGTTTAACTAATGCACCAGCTGTGTTCATGGACCTTATGAACCGAGTGTGTGGACCATACCTTGACAAGTTTGTCATTGTTTTCATTGATGACATACTTATTTACTCAAAGAATGACCAAGAACACGGTGAACATTTGAGAAAGGTGTTAGAAGTATTGAGGAAGGAAGAATTGTACGCTAAGTTTTCAAAGTGTGCATTTTGGTTGGAAGAAGTTCAATTCCTCGGTCACATAGTGAACAAAGAAGGTATTAAGGTGGATCCGGCAAAGATAGAAACTGTTGAAATGTGGGAAACCCCGAAAACTCCGAAACACATACGCCAGTTTTTAGGACTAGCTGGTTACTACAGAAGGTTCATCCAAGACTTTTCCAGAATAGCAAAACCCTTGACTGCATTAACGCATAAAGGGAAGAAATTTGAATGGAATGATGAACAAGAGAAAGCGTTTCAGTTATTGAAGAAAAAGCTAACTACGGCACCTATATTGTCATTGCCTGAAGGGAATGATGATTTTGTGATTTATTGTGACGCATCAAAGCAAGGTCTCGGTTGTGTATTAATGCAACGAACGAAGGTGATTGCTTATGCGTCTAGACAATTGAAGATTCACGAACAAAATTATACGACGCATGATTTGGAATTAGGCGCGGTTGTTTTTGCATTAAAGACTTGGAGGCACTACTTATATGGGGTCAAAAGTATTATATATACCGACCACAAAAGTCTTCAACACATATTTAATCAGAAACAACTAAATATGAGGCAGCGTAGGTGGATTGAATTATTGAATGATTACGACTTTGAGATTCGTTACCACCCGGGGAAGGCAAATGTGGTAGCCGATGCCTTGAGCAGGAAGGACAGAGAACCCATTCGAGTAAAATCTATGAATATAATGATTCATAATAACCTTACTACTCAAATAAAGGAGGCGCAACAAGGAGTTTTAAAAGAGGGAAATTTAAAGGATGAAATACCCAAAGGATCGGAGAAGCATCTTAACATTCAGGAAGGCGGAACCCGGTATAGGGCTGAAAGGATTTGGGTACCAAAATTTGGAGATATGAGAGAAATGGTACTTAGAGAAGCTCATAAAACCAGATACTCAATACATCCTGGAACGGGGAAGATGTACAAGGATCTCAAGAAACATTTTTGGTGGCCGGGTATGAAAGCCGATGTTGCTAAATACGTAGGAGAATGTTTGACGTGTTCTAAGGTCAAAGCTGAGCATCAGAAACCATCAGGTCTACTTCAACAACCCGAAATCCCGGAATGGAAATGGGAAAACATTACCATGGATTTCATCACTAAATTGCCAAGGACTGCAAGTGGTTTTGATACTATTTGGGTAATAGTTGATCGTCTCACCAAATCAGCACACTTCCTGCCAATAAGAGAAGATGACAAGATGGAGAAGTTAGCACGACTGTATTTGAAGGAAGTCATCTCCAGACATGGAATACCAATCTCTATTATCTCTGATAGGGATGGCAGATTTATTTCAAGATTCTGGCAGACATTACAGCAAGCATTAGGAACTCGTCTAGATATGAGTACTGCCTATCATCCACAAACTGATGGGCAGAGTGAAAGGACGATACAAAAGCTTGAAGACATGCTACGAGCATGTGTTATTGATTTCGAAAACAGTTGGGATCGACATCTACCATTAGCAGAATTTTCCTACAACAACAGCTACCATTCAAGCATTAAGATGGCGCCGTTTGAAGCACTTTATGGTAGAAAGTGTAGGTCTCCGATTTGTTGGAGTGAAGTGGGGGATAGACAGATTACGGGTCCGGAGATTATACAAGAAACTACCGAGAAGATCATCCAAATTCAACAACGGTTGAAAACCGCCCAAAGTCGACAAAAGAGCTACGCTGACATTAAAAGAAAAGATATAGAATTTGAAATTGGAGAGATGGTCATGCTTAAAGTTGCACCTTGGAAAGGCGTTGTTCGATTTGGTAAACGAGGGAAATTAAATCCAAGGTATATTGGACCATTCAAGATTATTGATCGTGTCGGACCAGTAGCTTACAGACTTGAGTTACCTCAACAACTCGCGGCTGTACATAACACTTTCCACATCTCGAATTTGAAGAAATGTTTTGCTAAAGAAGATCTCACTATTCCGTTAGATGAAATCCAAATCAACGAAAAACTTCAATTCATCGAAGAACCCGTCGAAATAATGGATCGTGAGGTTAAAAGACTTAAGCAAAACAAGATACCAATTGTTAAGGTTCGATGGAATGCTCGTAGAGGACCTGAGTTCACCTGGGAGCGTGAAGATCAGATGAAGAAGAAATACCCGCATCTATTTCCAGAAGATTCGTCAACACCTTCAACAGCTTAAAATTTCGGGACGAAATTTATTTAACGGGTAGGTACTGTAGTGACCCGAACTTTTCCATGTTTATATATATTAATTGAGATTTATATTTACATGATTAAATGTTTCCAACATGTTAAGCAATCAAACTTGTTAAGACTTGATTAATTGAAATATGTTTCATATAGACAATTGACCACCCAAGTTGGCCGGCGATTCACGAATGTTAAAACTTGTAAAAACGACATGACGATATATATATATGGATATACATATGGTTAACATGAGATTATGATAAGTAAGTATCTCCATAAGTATATTAACAATGAGTTATATACATATAAACAAGACTACTAACTTAAGGATTTCGAAACGAGACATATATGTAACGATTATCGTTGTAACGACAGTTAAATGTATATATATCATATTAAGATATATTAATATATCATAATATCATGATAATATAATAATTTAACATCTCATTAGATATAATAAACAATGGGTTAACAACATTAATTGAGATCGTTAACTTAAAGGTTTCAAAACAACACTTACATGTAACGACTAACGATGACTTAACGACTCAGTTAAAATGTATATACATGTAGTGTATTTAGATGTATTAAAATACTTTTGGAAGACTTCAAAACATATATCAAAATACTCATACTTAACAAAAATGGTTACAGTTACTTTCCCATTCTTTTCTTTCATCAAGAATTCTAGTCGTATTTTTACCCGTATTATACACAGCTTCAAAACGTACTTACTATGGGTATATACCAATAGGAACTAGCATGGGATTCCACTCTTGATTATGTCATGTATGACTAATCAATTTTAACTTCTACCATGAGCTAGTCAACTAACTAGAACTCCTTTTAACCCCACTCATCACTCACCAATTACCACTCATCATTCACTCCATTTCACTTCCAATTCTCTTTCTAATTCTCTCTCAACACACCCACACTATTATGAACGTATTTTTCCAGTAGTTAATCATCATCTTCATCAAAAATCACTTCAAGAATCAAGCTATAATCATCATAGGAAGAACACTTCAAGAACACTTCAAAAATCCCTTCAAGTTTACTAATTTACTTCCAAGCTTTCTAATCCATTCCAAGTAATCATCTAAGATCAAGAAACTTTTGTTATATACAGTAGGTTATCTTTCTTATTCAAGGTAATATTCATATTCAAACTTTGATTCAATTTCTATAACTATAAACTATCTTAATTCGAGTAAAAATCTTACTTGAACTTGTTTTTGTGTCATGATCCTACTTCAAGAACTTTCAAGCCATCCAAGATCCTTTGAAGCTAGATCATTTATTGTCACTTCCAGTAGGTTTACCTACTAAACTTGAGGTAGTAATGATGTTCATAACATCATTCGATTCATATATATAAAACTATCTTATTCGAAGGTTTAAACTCGTAATCACTAGAACATAGTTTAGTTAATTCTAAACTTGTTCGCAAACAAAAGTTAATCCTTCTAACTTGACTTTTAAAATCAACTAAACACATGTTCTATATCTATATGATATGCTAACTTAATGATTTAAAACCTGGAAACACGAAAAACACCGTAAAACCGGATTTACGCCGTCGTAGTAACACCGCGGGCTGTTTTGGGTTAGTTAATTAAAAACTATGATAAAATTTGATTTAAAAGTTGTTATTCTGAGAAAATGATTTTTATTATGAATATGAAACTATATCCAAAAATTATGGTTAAACTCAAAGTGGAAGTATGTTTTCTAAAATGGTCATCTAGACGTCGTTCTTTCGACTGAAATGACTACCTTTACAAAAACGACTTGTAACTTATTTTTCTGACTATAAACCAATACTTTTTCTGTTTAGATTCATAAAATAGAGTTCAATATGAAACCATAGCAATTTTATTCACTCAAAACGGATTTAAAATGAAGAAGTTATGGGTAAAACAAGATTGGATAATTTTTCTCATTTTAGCTACGTGAAAATTGGTAACAAATCTATTCCAACCATAACTTAATCAACTTGTATTGTATATTATGTAATCTTGAGATACCATAGACACGTATACAATGTTTCGACCTATCATGTCGACACATCTATATATATTTCGGAACAACCATAGACACTCTATATGTGAATGTTGGAGTTAGCTATACAGGGTTGAGGTTGATTCCAAAATATATATAGTTTGAGTTGTGATCAATACTGAGATATGTATACACTGGGTCGTGGATTGATTCAAGATAATATTTATCGATTTATTTCTGTACATCTAACTGTGGACAACTAGTTGTAGGTTACTAACGAGGACAGCTGACTTAATAAACTTAAAACATCAAAATATATTAAAAGTGTTGTAAATATATTTTGAACATACTTTGATATATATGTATATATTGTTATAGGTTCGTGAATCAACCAGTGGCCAAGTCTTACTTCCCGACGAAGTAAAAATCTGTGAAAGTGAGTTATAGTCCCACTTTTAAAATCTAATATTTTTGGGATGAGAATACATGCAGGTTTTATAAATGATTTACAAAATAGACACAAGTACGTGAAACTACATTCTATGGTTGAATTATCGAAATCGAATATGCCCCTTTTTATTAAGTCTGGTAATCTAAGAATTAGGGAACAGACACCCTAATTGACGCGAATCCTAAAGATAGATCTATTGGGCCTAACAAACCCCATCCAAAGTACCGGATGCTTTAGTACTTCGAAATTTATATCATATCCGAAGGGTGTCCCGGAATGATGGGGATATTCTTATATATGCATCTTGTTAATGTCGGTTACCAGGTGTTCACCATATGAATGATTTTTATCTCTATGTATGGGATGTGTATTGAAATATGAAATCTTGTGGTCTATTATTATGATTTGATATATATAGGTTAAACCTATAACTCACCAACATTTTTGTTGACGTTTTAAGCATGTTTATTCTCAGGTGATTATTAAGAGCTTCCGCTGTCGCATACTTAAATAAGGACGAGATTTGGAGTCCATGCTTGTATGATATTGTGTAAAAACTGCATTCAAGAAACTTATTTTGTTGTAACATATTTGTATTGTAAACCATTATGTAATGGTCGTGTGTAAACAGGATATTTTAGATTATCATTATTTGATAATCTACGTAAAGCTTTTTAAACCTTTATTGATGAAATAAAGGTTATGGTTTGTTTTAAAATGAATGCAGTCTTTGAAAAACGTCTCATATAGAGGTCAAAACCTCGCAACAAAATCAATTAATATGGAACGTTTTTAATCAATAAGAACGGGACATTTCAGGTAAATCCTCTAATGTTGTGTTTATTCGTTTTCATTGGAGTTCTTGATGCTCACGTCATCATCCTCGAAGAGAATCAATTATCTGGTACCATCTCATTTCTTTAATTTAATGTTTTTAGAACATGCATTATGAGTTCAAACCCATTTTATTAAGAAAATTATGAACATTTTTTACCATGAGAGGATTAATAGTTTTTGTATGCATTAATGGCCAAAGAAATATACTATTTTATGGTTCTATACATTATCCTGAAAGTACAACTGAAGTAATCTCTCTGTTCCTCAAACAAAAATTTCATTATTAAAAGAAAATATTTATTATTTTTTATAACTTGTAGTTAGTCTTTTTGGTTAAAAAGAATAACCCAACTGGAATATTGATGCAAATGTGGGAAGATCTAAAAAAAAAAGCTAAAGATGGAGGTTTAGATGTTATTGATACTTATGTGTTTTGGAATGGCCATGAACCTACACCTGACAATGTACAATTTTGTTTTATTTTCTTTTTTTATCCTTATAACATGTTGTTTAATTTTATGATACTTGTATGGATTATACTGATTTGATAAGGTTATATTTTTTGGTGGACTTATTACAGTATAACTTTGAAGGAAGATATGATTTAGTAAGGTTTGTAAGTTGGTTCAGTATATGCATCTTAGATTTGGACCATTTGTTTGTGCATAGTAGAATTTTGGGTAATTTTATTCAACTATAATTGGGCTTTACCCTTTGTAAGATTTTGGAAGTTTTGATCGAGATATAACTGTGATTCATGCTAACCATTTAATTTTTATCGAAGGGGTTTACCTGTTTGGCTGAAGTCTATACCTGGAAACAGTTTCAGAACTGATAATGCACCATTCAAGGTCTATCTTTATCTCAACATTCCCCGGTTTATACTTTTGTTATTCAGTATGTAGTATTCAAAATGTAAACTATAAAGGGTACAATTTTTGAGAAACCCATTAAAGATTATTGTACATGTAAAATGGGTTGGTTGGGTAACGGGTAGAAATCTATTTATTTGTTTAGTGTCATGCAATATTTACAATATCTTTATAACTTTTATTACATTTTGTAGGTAGCTTCTATACCATATGTTACAACTATAACAAAAGACATTAAATTGAGTATTTAATGTATAACACTTACAATATGTACGAATATTAACGTATTACTATACTAACTTTTTAAGCCACCGTGCAACGCACGGACTATTAAAGCTAGTAGTAAATATATAACCTACGAATATTATAGTGAATGTATAAACTACGAATCTGTTTATATAATTACGATTTATTGTGAATGGAAACTCGATATGTATATCGTTTAATTACTCAACCGAATCTCCAAGTTTTTAGTGATATGATATTGTTTCCTTCTTTTAATACGGAACAGTTAAAATTAATAATTAATTAATTAATTAATGAAGCAAGTTAGGTAAAACTTGTTGATTTCTATTAAATAAAATTACGTGGATAATCCATGTGGTTTATCTAAATTTTCATGCGTAGTCCTTAAATTTTTTGTTTTTGTATTGATAAGCTTTTGAATGATTTTAACTTTTTTTTTGTGTGGATCCGTCTAGTGAACGTTGTGCGTAGCATGTGAGGGCAAAATAGTCCATCCCAGTCTATTTCTATTCCAATTCTTCTTCACCTACCTTAAGAGAGTGGCTTATCGAGTGATTCTGTTTTGGTTTAGGTCGAAAAGGATAGTGAGGTGGAGAACTTTGTGTCTGCTGGTTACCTTATTATATTTAGGTAATAAGGTTTCAGTTTGTGGGGATATGACTTCGTCCTTGTCTGATGGTTTGGAACAAGTTATCATCTCAGCAGGTAGTTTAGGCCCTTTAGGTAATTTAGGTGGTGGCAATGATGTGGATAAGGTGGGGACTTGCAACGTTTCGGGTTGAAATGGTGCTAAAGATTGTCCGTGTTGTGTTGTGTTGTGTATAGAAAAACCTTAAGGGAACCATCCGGGCATAGCCTGGGTGGCCAGGGTGCCTCGCAAATGCTCAGTTGACCTAGTCAATTGGCAATTCACTCTTAGATGGCGAAGGTTCTAATCTCGGTTCGGCCACCAGTTGTATTAGGCGCTGAGACAGGGGTTGGTTCCGACCACACTTGCCCGGGGCTGTGCTGACCCGCGTACAGTTGGCATCCAAAGGGTGCATGGGGTTAAAGGTTCCCCACCATGATAACCTTTTTTTCACTCCTAGAAAAACCTTAAGGGGCACTCGTTGTCAAAGTTCAAGTCCAAGGGGTCAAACGGGGAAGGTAATGGCAATGGCTTGAAGACGTCGGACTTTAGATGAATCTTCCAAGGTCAAGAAGAAGAAAAAAAGGAAGGGCAAGCTGGTTGTGGTGGACAAGGACGGGGATGATGATTCCATTTGTATTGCAGAAGGTGATTTGGATATGGACTTTTATATATTCATATCGCGCGAGCAAAGCCGTTCGTTTCTCCAAAATACACGACAAACTTATGAAGTCGGGTTCCGAATACAAGACTGTTAGTGTTGAAGTTGCGAGGCATGATTCTTCGGGCCCTTCGTATGTTTTTTATGCTCGTTTATTCTATTGTTGTGGTGCTTTAGTTCCTGGTGAGTCCTTTTGTTGCGGTTGTCTTTGTATTGGTTTGTATTGTTATTGAGTCGAAAACAAACGTTGATTTATTGGCGACTTGACTAACTCTTAGAGCCTAAAGTAAATTTCAGATGTGATTTAAAATCCATGGAAATTTGATTTTACCATTTTCATGGCGTCTCAATTTTATTTTATTCGTTAAAACTTTTTTCCTACTTATTGGCCGGAGTTCCACTAACGGAGAGAGGGATGACTTTTGGTGTTTCACTCTGGGCGGAGAAATGACTTGTCTTTATTCTCGGATAGGGGAAAGATTGTCTACATCTCACCTCTCCCATACACCGCTTATGTGGTATTGGGTTTTGTTGTTGTTGTTGTTGTTGTTGTTGTTGTTGTTTAGTTTCCTAGTTTCATTCTCCTTTGGTCGTTGGGATGTTTTTCCTGCTTTGTTTTGTTAGTTATGTGCCGACTCTGTAAATTTGTGCAGGTTAATGGTGAAAGTTTCCCGCTTTAACACAAACAAGCTCATTGAATATACGTAGTTAATGAATCACAACTTAATTGTTTTTCTCTACTTCTGTTTCTCTTCTTTCCTATTGGTTTATATTATTTGTGTGGATATTTTTGTGTTGCAAATGAGCAGAGAAAGCATTTAAAATATACACAGGTAACTACATAATAATGTTAAAATTATAAGATACATATATATACTAGCAACAAGACTTGTATTCTGATTAACCTACAAACATAGCAAGTAAAATGTCTCTAAACACATACTCCAGCACCGTATATTGAATGTTTAATGTAATCAAATTTTGTTACCAAGTTCATTTCAGAGCACCAGAAACTAAAAAAAGTATATTACAAATATCAAGTATGACAAACATTCCAACAATAACGATTATAAGCATGTATTTCAGTTATGTTTTTGTAAAGAATCCTGGTAGATGAACATCATATATAAAAAAAAAAAGATTTTCTCCTTATATGCTATAGTAGACAAACCGGGCATTGTTTGGATGACAAACATTCCAACATCATATGGAATTTAGAAATTCTTAATTTTGCTATTACTATGGTCTTGATACTATAGCAAGTTCACGAAGGCAGGCACTAATGCAGCCTTGCTTTTCGTTATTAATATTATAACATTGAAGGCCTCTGCACGCAAGCTAGAAAAACGTGCTTGAATCCTATCCCTCTTTGATGCTGGAAGCTCCCCTTTCAGTAAGTATTCAATCTGACGCAACGTTGAAAATATTTCATTAATCTTTTGGCCCCCTTCATCAATCTGCCAAAACAGATCTTGCCAACAGTTCTCGAAATGTGTCGCCAGTTGATCGTCCATATTTGCCTCATTCCGCTCCATTGGTGATTTACTCTGATCTATAGGAGCACTATTATTATCACATTTATATTTCTGTTTTGCTAGCAGCATCTGCAACTCGAGCATAATTTGTTGTGCTTTTGTGGCATTCTCCAATGCTTTCATCTCCTACATGATATCATAGAACATTATAAAAGTCTTTTGTTTATCATCATCTTTTATTTAATTATTATATTTATATTTATAATTATAATTATATATAGGAAGCGGGTTCTAAGCCTTTTGAAATATCAGATCTCGTGTATCAATTATACTTTTATTCCAAACCATCACTATTAAATTTTCAACTTATCATTATGTGCTAAAAGTATGTCTGCTAAAAGATTTTCATTATTATAAATTGGGCTAGAATTATTACTCAAATTTGGAAGACGCTACTAATACCATATGAATATCATTATCAAAATTTAAACTTATACTAAAAGCCAAGTAACTTAATCACTTAACATGTATTATAATACGGAGTGTAATACGGAGTATAATACGGAGTATTATACCAAATCAATAGCCATAGAGCATACGAAAATTTAAGTTGAAATCTAATGTTAAATACTAGTATGATAAATATAGCAACACGACGTGTTCCAATGGTGAAGCTACCTGATGTGAGAATATCGTGACAATGGCATTTGGAGAACCATCTAGCAGATAGTTTTTGACTTCTGTAGGCATTTTTAAATTCTTTTGTTCTTCCTCCTTCATTCGGGAAAGTTGACTCTTGTGTAACAGACGTGGGAAGTGGTCTAAGTTTGCTGGATAAATCTTGAAACTCGTTAAGTTAGCAAATGAAGATGGTAGATGAGAGACTAGTTGCACGGATGATGCAAGAACCTGAAAAATATTATACACAATGAACATTATGTATACACATAAATAGTTAAATAAATCATAACGAGTGACGTTGAGTCCTATATATGAATATGAAGTGTGTTTAAAATAAATAGAGTGCTAATAAAAAATAAATGTATAAACATTAAAGAACTAATTAATACCTCTACAATTTCCAATCCAAGTGTAAGATATTTGACGTTGCGGAACTGTTGAAGCATGTCTATGATTTTAGGAGCATCTTCTTTATCTGGATAACAAATATAAAAGTCTACTTTCTCCAAAGAAAACAACCCATCTGTGGAAAACGTAAAATGACCTTGCATTTCATACGTCAATGAGGATAATTCAGGTGCAGAAATCAAACCCCCTTGACAATTTACAACGGTGAGAAACTTAAGGTGAGGTGCAACCACATTAATAGCATAAGACTGATATCCATTTATTACATTGAGAGTAGAAAGTTGAGGATGGGAGATGGTAATGAAAGGACCGCATCCATGACATATCTCACACTTAGTTAAGGTGAGATTTTTTAAGTTTGGGCACTTAGAAAAAAGACCACATAACTCATTATAATTATCACCGAATTTGAACTTGACACCATCGAGACACAACGTTGTTAAAGCTGGTAGGTCCCAAGTTGACGTGATCTTAGTGTAATGATAACTTAATCCAATCAAAGTGAGATCTTTGAGAGACTGAGAAATAAAAAGAGAAATAGGGAATTCAATATCCCTGTACCGATAACTAATAGTCATCTTTGAAACATTGTGCGAAAACGCATAGTTCATAATCTTTTTGACAAACTCTTGACTAGCTTCGTCCCTAAAACAAAGTTTAATGGACTCCAATTCTATTTCACTATTGCGGGAAGACATAACATGATTAACAGACTCATAGAATTTGGGTAAATGATTAAGATGGTCAAGTGAGAAATCAAGATGCGGGATTGACTTCCAAGTATTCTTCCATCTAGATGACAAAACACTAGTTCTGATAGCATCTTTGGTATCGCTAAAAGAGAGAATTTTGTTAACGAGATCATCTGGCAAACTGCTTAGTCTATCGACTTCCGCATTCATTCTCACTATTTAAGCTGCAAGTTAATAGCATAAACCAAGAATCATGAGATACTTAATAGGAATTAAAACAAATGCACAACATTACTTAGGCTAAAGAATGAACAAACTAGTTTTAAACAATGACAAATTCTGAAAACTTCCTGTGTACATCATTTTCATTAGTTCATGCGGTGTAAGTTATTTACATCATAAATAATGTTTAATCGAATAAATCATAATACAGTACATAATAATACTGTAACTTATGATTAAATCTGTATTTATTATAAATTATTAATATTGTATAATCAATCAAATCTTGTAATTTAATTATGATCATCTTATTATTTTAGTTTATATATCTTTGTTCTTTTTCTAAATTTAATTAAAAATTAATTAGTACTGTATTGCCATATAATCACCAAAATCAATTAACTCGTAAATACAGTACTTAATTAGTATTAATAACTTAACATTTGTGCTTAATTTGTCTAAAATACTACAATCAATTAAATCGTGTAATTTAATTATGATCATCTTGTGATTTTAGAGTTTATCTTTATTCCTTTTTTATTCAAGAAAAAACACAACTCTTGATGAATAGGGAATACATTGAGTACGACTATTGTAACAGCTTTTAAAAAATCCCATTAAACTCATAAGTATAAAAACAATCTAAACTTTTCTTTTCATTGCGGGGCCAAAGGACTAAATTTATAATCCAAGGACCCTCTGCTGTTCTCTGAAAAAAAAAAAAAAAAAAAAAAAAATAATTCCAAAGGACCCAAAGTGTAAAATCATAATCATCCATGACTTCTTATATATTGAACTTTTTCTTCCTTTATTTTCTTATTTTCGAATCAAATTATTTAAAAAAAAATAAACCTAATATATATTGTTTATTAGTACAAAAATTTAGGTCCAAATTCACCAACAAACCACACATTTGAAGACCCGCAACTTACTGATTCGATGATATTGATGATTCCTCGAGATAATTAGTAAAGCCTAATAATAACAGATAACAGATTAATATAAATATTGAGGTTAGGATGACTATTACCTTCAAAATAAAATGGAGTTTGTACCGTAACTCTGCCGACTGCAGCCCTTCTATTGTCTCTATTCCTTTGGCGTCATCATAATTTTAAGTGTTAATGTGAGATTAGGGTTGAAATTATGAATTTAATGACTTCCTTTAATAGTGAGATCTGGAGTCGTTTCGTCCGCAACAATCGGAAAACAGGGCTATACAAATGGAAAGTGTATAATCGTAGTTCGATATATTGGCCCAATTTGACTATTTAATTTTACTTTATTATTTTATTAATATTAATATTAATAAATTAATATTAATATATATATTATATATTATTATTATAGCTCAGAGTAATCTTTTCTTTGATTTGGCCCAACTTAATACTGTAATTGGTAAACGTATGTATGTAAAGGATCCCTTCTAATGATAGCAATTTAGGTTGTAGTCAAATCTGCATAAGAAATATTGTACATAGTATTTGTATAATGATTTGAAAATGTCAGTTATGAGGTACACATTATATTTATGCTAGAAAAATCCTTAAATAAAGTCACATTTACAACAATTATTTAATCGTTAGGTATTAGGTCGTGGAAAATACCAACAACAATACAACTTGACATCAAGTCTTGCTCGATAACAGTAAAGCTAACTAAACCGAGCTTTGCCTAATCGGTCAAAGGAATAAAACCAAAAACTGACCCCATAAACAATAAGGATACAAATGTAAACCGAGCAAAACATAAAACAAACAACTCTAAAACCAACCCACAGGAACAAAATACAAACCAAACAAACAAATAGGCAAATTAACAAACACACGAACAAAAGAGGCAAATTAACCGATAACCGCTTCCACCGGGCCACCAAACATCACAAAAAGATTAGTGGAAACCAAAAGTTAACGGCCGAAGGCCTCGAAAAGAACCTGATTCAAACAATTTAGATCGGTAACCTCAGAAACCCAAACATTGCAAATCGAGCAAATCGAATCCTCCATGTCAACTTCAAATCTTCAACTGAATCATGAATGTGTTTCGCATTTGATGATTTAATAAATCGAAGAGAGAGCCTACACTACCTAGGGTTGATGACGACTTTGCCACCGCCAACACCTCGCCAACTTCCGAGGCACTTTCTTTTGAAACATATGTCACCGAAATGCTAATTATTTCCAGCCAAACGAATCTATGAAAAGACACAAGATCCGAAAAGGGAGATACCAAAGTGAACTCCTGTGATCGAGCACTCTTCGAATGTTGTTGTAGCTATCCAAAATCAGTACAAAGACAACACCCTTTCCGAACAGACCATGTTTGCTAATACGAGACCTTGGAATCCAACAGCGGGATACTATCAACTAACAAAACGGAAAGGTTAGGGGAGATCTTGCATCTAAGCTTAGCACCCCCGCAACACTTTCAGCCGACCGAAAAAACAAGGGTTCTGATGCTTTTGCCAACCCATAAAATGGGATGCATGAAACAACCTTATTTAAAATAAAATAAAATAAAAATAAAAAAAACTTTACCCGATAGGTACACAACTTACCCGTCAGGTAGACCCTTTTTGACTTCATTCTGCCCAAAAATCACCCGGTGGGTACACATCTTACCCGGCGGGCAAGGTTTAACAAAACGGAAACACGCCTCGAGGCGATTTCCCTTTGTGAGGTGAGGCGAGGCGTACGCCTCTAGGCGAACCGAGGTGTACGTTCGAGGCGAACAGGGACTGTTGTTGTCATTTTATTAAAGGATCAAGAGTGATCATCAAGTTTGTTTTTGTTATTTAAGTTTAGTAAAAGTTCAGGGACTGTTATTGTCATTTGATAAAATATAAAAAAATTAAAATATAAATAAATAAATCAACTTGATATCTTCCAGATCCAGATCAGATCTAAAATCAACGTGCTTCTTCATCTTCTCATCTTCAACTTGATAATTACCTACAATGATAACCCTAAAATCAACGTGCTTCTTCATCTTCTCCATCCTTCTTCCCTTCTTTCTTCATCTTTTCTTCTTGAAACATGAGGCGCAAGCCTCATCAATCGAACTGCCTCAGCCAAAAATCGAACCGCCTCACCATCTGAGGCGTACGTTTTTTTCAAGCATTGAGGTGTACGTTCCAAAACGATATATTCCAAAACCGTACTGAGGCGCGCCTCGAGGCGTACGCCTCGACCGTTTTTTAAAACCGTGTCGGCATGTAGATTTTTTTGGACCTCATTCTGCCCAACTTTAAGTATTTTACCCTGTGAGTACATCCTAGGTACGGTCCAATTCAAGTATTTTACCCTGCGAGTACATCCTAGGTACGGCCAGAAACACGCTAGGAACTATTTCTGGTCTACTTTTATACTCAAACGACACACACGGGTCAGTTCTTACCCGAAACCAAGTTCGTTAAACACGATGTTACATACATCTTGTTTCCAAACAAAATACCAATTCCTTTAAACCAAATTAGAAACTAGTGTTTAACAAACAACAATTCAACATACGATTATTTAAAACAACACTATTTGACTCGACCTAAAACATCATGGTATCATAGCATGATTCATCGGGAACCCTAAATTCCACAAAAGCTCCTACTCTTGCTAGTTTAGTCTTTAAACAACATGCCAACTAGTCATCCATAGTAACTTTACCCTTATCCATATTTGAACATATACAATATTTAACAACAACGGATACGCGATTTCCGAGTTTGAACATCAAGTACAATACATATACATACATATAAGCATATCATCTACATCAACAAATCATCAACCAATGGCCAGCCCTACGGGCGAAGAACCAAACATCAATCATAAGGCCAGCCCTACAGACGAAGACGCCAAACAGAAATCACATGGCCACCCCCTACGGGCGAAGATGCAAAGCATAACTCACACGGGAAATCCCCAGAGGTAAATATGCCAACATAAATCACATACGCATACACATACATATATAATCGTACAAGTTTGAACTCACCTCAATTCCAAGCAACAGTCGATTCCGAGCACACAAAAAGCTACAAGCCAAATTTCCAATTAATAGCTAACCTATGTAAACATACATTCATTACATATACATTTCTTGGCTCATCACAACAACACATGATCCTTCAAGATCATCTCCCTACATCAGATTTATTCCTTTTGACACACATAACAATTTTTGGCTAGTCACAAAATGATAAGAACCAAAAATTTTCACCAATTATTAGAAATTCTTCTAAATTCTTATTGTTTAGTTAATATTACAATTTTTATTAGTAATCGAATAATTTACTTAACTTTCCTTGTGTAAAAATCATCATAAAAGATGAATTTAGGTTCATTTTACTCTACTTTATTAGCCAAAACTCAACATCTAGCTAACCCAGTCAAAGTGCTTGTAAGCTCCCTTTCCTTTGAGAAATTCAAGCCCACAAGTAAGAGATTTGGAGTTTTAAGCATCTACCAACTTTAATCCCATTTATACACCAGAATCAAAACAACAAATTTCGAATTTAAAAGTATACGAGTTCATACTTCTAGGGTTTATAAAACCTCCAAAATCTTCAATTTAAGATGGAAGGTGAATAATTTAGGGTTCCAACGGTACTAACAAGTATTAACAATGGTGATTACGCACCTACATATAATTGCATGTGAAAGATTCAAGATTTCTTCATCTTTCTCTCCAAATCACCAACTCTCGCACACACAAGCTTCTTTTCCTAATTTTCTGCATTTGGGGATGGAAATGAGAAAAACATTTGGACCTTTTTGCTCCGTTGGTCCTTAAGTTTTACACGAAATTACAATCAGAGTCTCCTCAAGTTTTTAATTAGATTTTCGAGTCTTTTTAATTGCATAATTTGGCAATCTGCGTCCCTCCGTCTACCGTCTAAATTAGCCGTTGAGTGCCGTCAAATAATTAACACGTGATAAACATTTTCGTCTTATTATTTTATTTCTGCCTCTTTTTTGCTCTGTTGGTCCATCGTTTTTAAAATGCTTAGCTACGGTGATCCCTTAAGTCATAATACGATGGACTAATGGCGCAACAAATTCTTTTAATTTATTTATTTTTAATTTATAATTTTATAATATAATTATAATTATATTTACTATAAAAATTCTTATAATATAATTATATTTACTTTTCTTTAATTTAATATACTCCATATTTTTTAATTTTATTTATCTACTTTATATATATAAATTTAAAAACAAGATGAAATCAAAATTGGAACGACCCATTACTGGACCAATTTGGGGTTAACTTGGTGCAAAAGAGTGGATTTTGCTGATCTGTTATTTTGGTTCGATCTCAAGCTTTCATGATTTTATTTATGATTTGATTACAACGTTCAAGGTTGATAATTATTGTTTGAGTTTGTTTTTTGATTTGGTTTACACAAGAGGTTTAAATGATAATGATGACTAGACGAGTATGAATTAAAGATAAGGAGGTTTGTTAAAAGGAATACCATTCATCAATTGATGGTGGTGGTGGTGCTACTGGCGCATCAACGACGGCGGTGGTTCAATAGCCACAACCACTCGCCGGATCTGATCATCGAAGTGAACAAATGGGTTTCTGATCCAATTTCTCGACTATGATTAATTTTTTTTTCTGTTTCAACAAATGCGCTTTTGTTTTAGCATTTATTTAAAATTTAAATTGATGCAATTGCTTAGATTTGATCATCTGAAGTGAGGGATATTTGGATGCTAAATATAATTATGTGAATGATATATGGATTCATGAATTAATTGTAAAGGAAGAAGATGAAGTATATGAAAGAAAGGGATAAAAAGTCGAACTAAAAACGTGAGGGACTCGGATTGCAATTTTATGTATAAATGAAGGACCAACAGAGCAAAAAAGTCGAAGAAAAGAGTAAAAAGACGATTTTACCCTCACATGCATGTCACATGTTAAGGGTTAACAACCAATTTAGACGGCAGATAGACGTAGGGACTAGGTTGCCAAATTATGCAATTAAAAGGACTCAAAAATTCAATTAAAAACTTGAGGAACTCGAATTGCAATTTCGTATATAACTTAAGGACCAACGGAGGTAAAAAAATTGATTTGGGTATTTTTATATTTAGCCACGTTTACACATTCTACCCTGCCCATCAATTTCCTTACACATAGAGTCCTATTTCTTTGCAACCCAAGTCCTTTTCATAACATTCCATCTAGTAAGTTAAGACACTTATAATACAATTCATATTCATAATTCATTAAATACCTTTTAAAGTTTGAGGTGTTACAACTCTTCCTACTTGAATCGGATCGATTAAAAATTAATCGAATCGAGCTTTAAAAACTAGAATTCGACTTAAATTGTTCAGAAACTCTTTTTATTATTCGAGGTGAACGAGCTTATTGTGTCGAACGAGCTATATACCTAGATTATATACAAACTTATATTTTTGAAATTTAACTTAGATTTGTATGATTATTTTTTGAACTTAGATCTATATACCATTTAACCATGAATTAAACTTTAATTAACATAAGTCTAAATGCTAGTTGATTCACATAAAGTACTATTTCGAATGAGTGATGATTTGTACACCACCACTTTTTAGCCATACACTACCAAATGTTTTAAAGTATTGTACTGTACAACACCATAATGCACGGTTAGTGATGTATGGCTAAAAATGGTAGTTTAAGAATCAATTCCCATTTAGAATCTAAGTATTTACAAACACATGATTCTTTCATGTCTTTTCTCATTTAATATGGGATGACTTCCTCTACTTATATAACACGCAGGAGTAGTATTTTTTTTTTCAAATACAAAAGACGGGGTTCAAAAAAGAAGAGGTGCACAATCTTCATGGGTGAAAATTGTTAGTGCATATTTTGTAATCCCTAGTTCCATGAACCTTAATGTTTTATTCGATCATGTAGTAACCTGTAATATTGTTAAACGTTGATTGTCGATTTGTTACTTTATATATTTGTAAACGTTTAAATGTAATGTGTAATGTTACTCGACAGTCGGCCGACTGTCAACCACAGTCGACCGACATAAGATCTGGGATATTTAAGTCAAGTTAATTTCCACTAATTTGGTTAATCACTCAATACACTTTACACACACAAACAGTTCCATGTCCGGTCTCACTCCAATCTTCATGTCCAAATACCACAGAATGTCAGTCTAGGCTTCGTGTTTATCAAGATCTAATCTTTGTTTGACTCGTACAAACCCGAAAACCCATAGATATTCGTTTAAGCTCGTTTTAGTGTTTTTCCGCCTCTAGATCGTGTTAGGTTGATTCTAAGGTCCTCTCCCAGCGTCTACAAAAATATCTAAGGCATTTCTTTTAACAACAATATTGATAATGAATATTGATCATTATGTACATAACAAACAATCATTGCATGCTGCCTATACAAGAATCTTGAAATTTTAGCTTTATGAAAGGCTAAACTCACAATCTGTGAATCTGATAACGGGTGTAACAACACCGGAAATTCGGCTTTCACTTAATTTGCACTGTAAGATATTAAATCAATCTCAGTTCTTCCTAGATCAACTATGGAGACTGAAACTGGTTGGCAATTTTGGCAAAATTATCCATCCGATCAAATGGGTGGTGTAATGTGTGTTATTATATTAATTTGTGCTATATCTTGTTACTTCAATAGTAACACTCGTGAGATCAATAGAAATTGTACTGTGAATGATGATGATGATGTAAGTGTAAGATCAAAATCATATATGAATATGTGAAAGAATCAGATGAAGATCAACACGAGAACTGTGTAATTGTATAAATAAACTTGTGCATGATGTATTACACAATTCCACGGCTTCCTTTAATGTTAGCTTTAGCTTAGGTCTATAATATATAAGTTTAAAGAACTATCTGTTGAGGAGGCTATTGTGATAAAATGTGTGAGGGTATTTATATATATGATGAATTTATGCGTTTAAATTGTGTTTAGAAGGTACGTCGTTAGAGTGAGTGCGCTTGACTAATATAGAAAGTCAAGGCTCTAAACTCCGCTCCTTCGACTAATTGTTCGCATCAGATCTCAGGTTCTCCTTCCAGTTTCGAGTGTATTCTTGGATAGTTATAGTGGCCCATAGGCGCGAGATGTACCTTTGGGGGGTGGGGGGTTAATAATGGGATATGTGTTTAATATGGAGTACACTATGTGAGGCTATAGTGAATTGTGTTCTTAGTATTGTCTAATTGGATAAGGGGAGTATTTATCGCCTTTCATAGTTGAAAGGATCCGAAACTAATCATCCGGACGTTGTCCATATTGATTACAAACGAATTACAATAGTTGATAACATTGCGAGGTACTTGCCCTCTATATGATACATCTTACAAACGTTGCATTTATTCTTAAAAGGCAATCTATAGTTACATCCAGAATTGACATAATCGCCTGACATTTCATAATATTCAAATGACATAAACCGCCATTTACTTAATAATAGTCTCTATGAACTTCAATGACTCGAATGCAACGCCTTATGATATAAGTCCTTAATAGCCTCAAGTAGTATCCTTAGTACGAGCTAATGCACAGCGGAAGACTTAATTCATACCTGAGAATAACATGCTTTAAAATGTCAACATAAAGTTGGTGAGATATAGGTTTAATGCCGGCAGCGATATATATATATATATATAGACCACAAGATTTCATATATAAACATTTTCATAAAAATATTCTAAGTAGTTGAGCACTTGGTAACCATACTTAACATTCAATCACGTCGCATATTCCCTTTAATATGAAATCTTACTACACCGTACCAAGTGTAGTCACAAAACGAAGTACTGTGCAACCGTTGAATACTGGTCGTCCAGTCCGGTTGGGGTTGTCAGGCCCGATAGATCTATCAACAGGATTCGCGTTTACAATACCGCTGTAAATATTAGTTACCAAGCTACAGGGAAGTATGCCAGTGGTACAAATCAACGTAGAATATATTTTTCAGTTACTTGTGTCCATAACGTAAATCATTTATAAAAACAGCGCATGTATTCTCAGTCCAAAAATATTTAGAGTTTAAAAGGGACTATATACTCACTTTCGTCTTGAAGATATATATATTTTGACTTGGTCTCCGGTTGATATCACGAACCTATCCATATATAATATATCAATACCTTTTCTTTTTAAACAAACGTCACATATATATACTTGTTATACTTTTAATACTTTTAATAATTCCTTAGTCCGTAGTTAGCAGTTCGATGTTAGTAATTCAATTTTAATGGTTCATTTTTAGATGTTTAATAAACCCCCAACGAAATAATAAAACCCCCATCGTATATGTATTGGTCGAGATTAATCTTGACCCACGGTACCGGTGTTGTCAAATGACGTGTTGCGTACATAAAGTACCGGTGTTGTCAAATGACGTGTTGCGTACAATCATGGGATCTTATGATTAATCTTCTCGTGTTGTTTACGGGTAATCCTAAACCATATAAAATTGAATTATAAGTACATATATATAAAATATCATGTTATCTTAAAAAGATGTGATTTATTTAATTTTTCCCAATTATTTTCGTGGCTAAACTAGTCTTGGATATCCGATTTTGTTTCGGTCATAGTTTCTTCGTTACAACTTCGTTTTCGTTGATTCAACTTGCCATCTCCTTGGATCGAGTCCCTCTTTAAGACTATGAACTGTAAATACCTTAGTTTGTATTCAAAATCACACGGCATAGGTGAAACTTTAGTGAAACTTATGAAGTTAAACATTTTTGTTACAAAAAATATCATTTAATGACCATTTTTCTAAAAATACTTATACCTTGAATTAAATCATGAAATTTTTATGTGTTAACATATTTATAGTAAAAATCATTTTTCCAGAGAATAAACTTCCAATTCAAAGTTTAAGATGGTTTTTAATTATCCAACCCAAAACAGCCCCCGGTTGCACTCCGACGTCGTAAAAACAGTTTTTAAGGTGTTCTTTGAAAAACCAAGTTATACCTTGTTAAATTAGCATATACTTAAGTTATATTACAGGTCTTGAAGTATTTTAAAAGTTAAGTTAGAAGGATCTATTTAGTTTGCAAACAAGTTTGAAAACTTTCAAACTATGTTCTTGTTGTTAAAATTGTATACCACAAAATATGATAGCTATATATATATGAATCGAATAAAGTTATGAACATAGTTACTACCTCAAGTTCCTTGGACAAGGTTGCTGTAAAAGAGGAGTAAAAAGCTAGAACCAAAAGGGTGATGGAATTGGATGAAAGATTGGAAGTAAGTTTGTGTTCTTGGAAGGATTTCTTGAAGTGTTTTTGTAAGGTTTTCTTATGAGGTTTAAGTGTTGTTTTTGAAGCTAAATGATGGGGAAAATGCTTAGAGATGATCAAGTATGAAGTTAAGAGTATTTTGAGAGAGAAATGGAAGTGTAAGTATGAGAAAATGGGGTGAAGAAATGGTGTGCATGCATAAAAACGTTTTTAGGTTATAAAGGAAAAAAATACCTAACTTTGTTTTCTTGCTAAATAATTCATGCTACTTGACAAATGGTTGGTTCCACATGTTTCTTAATCATTTAAGGCTGCTAAGGAGCAGATTTTTATTGGTATATACCAATAGTAAATACATCTAGAAGCTGCGTATGATACGGGTACATATACCCTAGGTATACGTATAGAAATCTTTGAGAAAACGGAACGAGGATTCAAATATAGCTATCTTTTGTAAATATACTTATATTGTTTTATGTATTTAAGTCTTTAAAAGTGATTAAATACATTACTTATACGATATATGTATAAACATTATAGGTCATAAGTATTTAAGTCAAATAACGTTACGTATGGTTATCGTTTTGAAAACTTAAGTTAGTAGTTTCAAAATATACTTATAACTTATTGTTATTAATACAAAATGAGATATTAAAACATTCTTAGATCATGTTAAATATGTATATATACATATATATACACAAACGTATAATTATCATATATTGTATAGTTCGTGATATCATCGGTCAAACTAGACGGTCAAACGTTGTGTAAAACTCTTTTCGAAAACATAAGTCTCAACAATTTGGATTACTTATCATGTTGGTAAGGTTTAATTTATGTAAATATTAATCTTATAAGTATAGAACGATCGAAAAAGTGCGGGTCAACTTTAGGGTTTTTGCTTATCGTGTCGGAACCATATAGAGATTAGAGTTTAAATTTGGTCGGAAATTTCCGGGTCGTTACAGTACCCACCCGTTAAAGAAATTTCGTCCTCGAAATTTGGTAGAGGTTGTCATAAATAACAATAGGAATGTTTTCATGACGAATATGAGGTAATAATGAAATTTTATCATTATTGAAAGATTTAGATAAAACAATTCGGTTATGTGAGACGCACGAGCGAAGCTATCACAAAAGAGTGAAATGAGTAAATACAGAATTGTTGTAACCGATGACGTGATTAGGATTGATTTCCGGAATTTATGGAAAATCTTACGTAATAAGATTTGGTTCTTTGGCGATCAAGATCTTCTTTGATTTAGTGCGGCGATCTGTTTCGATTTCTTTGTCGAATATTTTGCTATAAATCCATTTCCTTCTCTTCCTTATTTCCACAACTCACATCTTCTATCCTTTCTCCTTCAACTCATACCTTAAAGTATTCTTTTAAATGCTCCATCCCGTTCTAATTCTTGTTATACTTCTAACTTTCATATCTTTCATTCTTCTCTTTCATTTATCGCCAGAAGAATCTATTTACTTCTATCCTTTCCTCGGAATTATAATATTTTTAATTCTCCCGTGTCTTTACGTTGCAATACGTATTGATATACACGGTTTGTAAATCCTGGGTGATTTTCGGCCTTTGTATTCTTCATTATTTTTCAAAGCTTCATACTTTCGTTTTCTCTTCCTGACTTCGAGTCAAGCGAGTAATGGTCCGGAATTTGTAGATATGAGATTCGAAATGAGTATAGCTAATGCTCTAAGAAAGAAATGGTAATAGGACAAATTTTGATTTGTCAAATTACCAGAATACCCCGGAAAAGATAGAACTGTCAGGATGACATGTTCCTATTATGTTTGAGAATTGGATAGAATGTAAGAGCCGTGTAACATGGCACATGATGATGGTACTGTGAATCATCACATTTCATTAGAAACTTAACATGACTTACTATAATATAATGAAGTTGATCAAGTTTCATTATATTATACTAATTCATGCATCAGTTCCCAACACTGCTTCAGAACATTCCTATTTTAAACTTGAAGGTTTTAGAACTTAGAAACTAACACAGTTTCTTTTATGTTGTAACGCAGATATTACGGAGAGATAAATATTCTCAGATAAGAATAGTTGTGAAAATATTTCCAGAAATATGGAGAATATGTATAACGGAAGATATGAAGATATCTTATAATATCTAGGATAAGATGATGATGAAGAATATCATCGGGAAAGGTTTAGGATAAGGGGTAGGGTTTTTACTAATGGTTTCAGCAGGCACTGAATCGTTTGAATCCTTTGAAAGCAGATTCAGTTCTTGTGATTTATCTACATCCTCCTTCATACTTTGCACAATCCGTTTTCCAGTTCCAACTCTCCTCTTTTTCTAAGCTTTACCAACACAATGTACTTCATCATTAAACTTTTGACTGTTAAAGTCGTTTACAGTTTTTGCTGCTTCTTCAGCATTTCAAGAACTACTTCATAGTCCAGGATTTTTTTTCAGAACTTCACATTCGAAATATGTAATTCTTAGGGATAGTCGTTCTCGGTATAACTGGGAGAATTTCTACGAGATTTTCAAAATACTGATTGCGGATCTCGCCAAAGAGATAACGAGTTGCTGGTATGTCTGCTGATGATGTTGTGAAAAAGGTTCTCCGGTAACAACGGCGAAAGGACAAAGTATAAATATCGAGATTATAATAGGAGTAGTCTCACTGAGAAGTCGAAGTGGAGCTGTGACAAAATTAGCTTCTTGAAAAGGAATCGTATGATTGTTTTTGATAATGAATGATAAGGAATTCGACGCGGATACGTTTTAACTATAACTTCGGTTTCGAAAATTTTTCAGGTGCATCACTGTATGCATAAATCTTTCTTCCGTAAACGAGGTGCGGCTGGTTCAACTTCTCGATCGAGGTGTTTTCAAGAATCATGAAAAGATTTGAATGAGGATTATAATTGTCGAAGTACAAATGAGGTTTAGGATGAAATCAAGTGGCAAACTTGAAGAATTATTTAGTTTCATATGTTATAATCAATATTTTAATTTAATTCATTTTAATTGTCCAAAGTTAGCAGTCCAATAGTCCGATGGTTCAATGATTCATATATAATTTAATATATAATATTCGAATTAAATAATACGTATCGTGACCCGTATACCGGTCTCGGTGTCGATCACAACTCAAAGTATATATATATTTTGAAATCAACTCCGACCCTGTATAGCCAACTCCCGCCTTCACATATAGAGTGTCTACGGTTGTTCCGAAATATATATATAGATGGGTCGATATGATAAGTCGAAACCTTGCATACGTGTCCCGTTATTTAAAGTGCGTAAAAGTAAATAACAGAAATTAAATGATGATAAATAAAATTGCGAGAATGTAAATTGCGATAAATTAAATGTTAATCAGTTAACTGTGAACAGTTAGCCGGAACAGTTAGCGTGAAATCTTATCACAATTTCAATTAATTAATTCGTTTGTTTCTAACACTTTTTATTTTTGTCCAATGTTTTCTTCATTATGCCACTTGTTGGATTCTGATAGATCAAAATCCAAATATGAAATTTGAATAGAAATGGTTATTCTGTGGTGAACGGATACGTATATCGGTAGTTGTAAGTAGGATAGTAAATGACCGTTGAATCAGATTTAGAGAATGTACAACGTAACTTATTAATGTGAATTCTAAATATTCCTCGGGTACTACCCACCCGTTAAAATATTTTCATCATTAACAGTTTGTACGAAAGAATTTTTAATTACAATCTTTATAAAAATATACTTGCATATATATTTTCTTCAGATGTAATCATAGATTCAATGAGTCAATGAAGTATTAAACTCATTTGATTTATCGTTAATACTAGATTACATAACTTCTAAAGCATTAGAGATTACATAATCGCCAGGTCGAACGAAGATAAATGAGGTAAAACGATACGTAAAGCGAAGATAATCGATGTAGAATGATATATAGAACGAAGATCATACTCGAAGTTCCGATGAGGTTTTTGAGGTATGTGATGTTGATATCCGAGATACAGTTTGTGATGTTGAGATTTTGGGGGTGACAAAAGTACTGTCGGCGTTGTTGATAGTGATACAGATTATGCTGCTGGTGCTGCTGCTGGTGTTTGTAACCTTCGCACCGTATTTTCTAAAGCCACTACCAGAGCGCGAAGCTCGTTGACTTCTTCTATTATACCGGGATGATTGACAGTTGGAACGGGCGAATGAACAAGATTCGAAATATGGGATAGTATGTAATCATGACGAGATACTCTAGAAATGAGCGAGAAAATGGTGTTTCGAATAGGTTCGCCGGTAAGTGCTTCAGGTTCATCGTTAAGAGGACAATTTGGTGGATGGAATGGATCACCTTCTTCTTGTCTCCAGAGATTTAGTATATTACGAACCCATCCCTAATTCATCCAAAATAGATGATGGGAAATTGGTTGATCCATTCCGGTGACGCTGTTCTAGGAGCTCGAATGGAAATCCATATCGGCGTAGCTATCGAAGTCGGAGGAATTCGAACTGGATGAAGAATCCATCTTGTATAGTCGGAGAAATGAATTTTTGGTTTGGAATAGATTATAGGAGTTGGGTTTGGTACTCTTCAATACATAATTTACATATGTATATATAATATCAAAATCCCATGAATTACGGAGAATCTTTGAAATACGTCAGGCAATGTCTATAGTAACAGATACGCTAAGATATGAATTTTGTCTATACACTATCGATGCACTAAATGCAGTAAGACGTGTCTAGACTTAAGAATGATAAGCAGGCAGTTCCCTAAGGATGATAAGCAGATGATTTCCGACTAGGATTGATAAGCAAAACTTTTGACAGGCAGACACGGTCAAAGTCCAGACTCACTTAATGTATCCTAACAACTACTAGTTAGACACACTAATGCAAAGCCTGGTTCGCTAAGACCAACGCTCTGATACCAACTGAAAGGATCCGAAACTAATCATCCGGACGTTGTCCATATTGATTACAAACGAATTACAATAGTTGATAACATTGCGAGGTACTTGCCCTCTATATGATACATCTTACAAACGTTGCATTTATTCTTAAAAGGCAATCTATAGTTACATCCAGAATTGACATAATCGGCTGACATTTCATAATATTCAAATGACATAAACCGCCATTTACTTAATAATAGTCTCTATGAACTTCAATGACTCGAATGCAACGCCTTATGATATAAGTCCTTAATAGCCTCAAGTAGTATCCTTAGTACGAGCTAATGCACAGCGGAAGACTTAATTCATACCTGAGAATAACATGCTTTAAAATGTCAACATAAAGTTGGTGAGATATAGGTTTAATGCCGGCAGCGATATATATATATATATAGACCACAAGATTTCATATATAAACATTTTCATAAAAATATTCTAAGTAGTTGAGCACTTGGTAACCATACTTAACATTCAATCACGTCGCATATTCCCTTTAATATGAAATCTTACTACACCGTACCAAGTGTAGTCACAAAACGAAGTACTGTGCAACTGTTGAATACTGGTCGTCCAGTCCGGTTGGGGTTGTCAGGCCCGATAGATCTATCAACAGGATTCGCGTTTACAATACCGCTGTAAATATTAGTTACCAAGCTACAGGGAAGTATGCCAGTGGTACAAATCAACGTAGAATATATTTTTCAGTTACTTGTGTCCATAACGTAAATCATTTATAAAAACAGCGCATGTATTCTCAGCCCAAAAATATTTAGAGTTTAAAAGGGACTATATACTCACTTTCGTCTTGAAGATATATATATTTTGACTTGGTCTCCGGTTGATATCACGAACCTATCCATATATAATATATCAATACCTTTTCTTTTTAAACAAACGTCACATATATATACTTGTTATACTTTTAATACTTTTAATAATTCCTTAGTCCGTAGTTAGCAGTTCGATGTTAGTAATTCAATTTTAATGGTTCATTTTTAGATGTTTAATAAACCCCCAACGAAATAATAAAACCCCCATCGTATATGTATTGGTCGAGATTAATCTTGACCCACGGTACCGGTGTTGTCAAATGACGTGTTGCGCACATAAAGTACCGGTGTTGTCAAATGACGTGTTGCGTACAATCATGGGATCTTATGATTAATCTTCTCGTGTTGTTTACGGGTAATCCTAAACCATATAAAATTGAATTATAAGTACATATATATAAAATATCATGTTATCTTAAAAAGATGTGATTTATTTAATTTTTCCCAATTATTTTCGTGGCTAAACTAGTCTTGGATATCCGATTTTGTTTCGGTCATAGTTTCTTCGTTACAACTTCGTTTTCGTTGATTCAACTTGCCATCTCCTTGGATCGAGTCCCTCTTTAAGACTATGAACTGTAAATACCTTAGTTTGTATTCAAAATCACACGGCATAGGTGAAACTTTAGTGAAACTTATGAAGTTAAACATTTTTGTTACAAAAAATATCATTTAATGACCATTTTTCTAAAAATACTTATACCTTGAATTAAATCATGAAATTTTTATGTGTTAACATATTTATAGTAAAAATCATTTTTCCAGAGAATAAACTTCCAATTCAAAGTTTAAGATGGTTTTTAATTATCCAACCCAAAACAGCCCCCGGTTGCACTCCGACGTCGTAAAAACAGTTTTTAAGGTGTTCTTTGAAAAACCAAGTTATACCTTGTTAAATTAGCATATACTTAAGTTATATTACAGGTCTTGAAGTATTTTAAAAGTTAAGTTAGAAGGATCTATTTAGTTTGCAAACAAGTTTGAAAACTTTCAAACTATGTTCTTGTTGTTAAAATTGTATACCATAAAATATGATAGCTATATATATATGAATCGAATAAAGTTATGAACATAGTTACTACCTCAAGTTCCTTGGACAAGGTTGCTGTAAAAGAGGAGTAAAAAGCTAGAACCAAAAGGGTGATGGAATTGGATGAAAGATTGGAAGTAAGTTTGTGTTCTTGGAAGGATTTCTTGAAGTGTTTTTGTAAGGTTTTCTTATGAGGTTTAAGTGTTGTTTTTTAAGCTAAATGATGGGGAAAATGCTTAGAGATGATCAAGTATGAAGTTAAGAGTATTTTGAGAGAGAAATGGAAGTGTAAGTATGAGAAAATGGGGTGAAGAAATGGTGTGCATGCATAAAAACGTTTTTAGGTTATAAAGGAAAAAAAATACCTAACTTTGTTTTCTTGCTAAATAATTCATGCTACTTGACAAATGGTTGGTTCCACATGTTTCTTAATCATTTAAGGCTGCTAAGGAGCAGATTTTTATTGGTATATACCAATAGTAAATACATCTAGAAGCTGCGTATGATACGGGTACATATACCCTAGGTATACGTATAGAAATCTTTGAGAAAACGGAACGAGGATTCAAATATAGCTATCTTTTGTAAATATACTTATATTGTTTTATGTATTTAAGTCTTTAAAAGTGATTAAATACATTACTTATACGATATATGTATAAACATTATAGGTCATAAGTATTTAAGTCAAATAACGTTACGTATGGTTATCGTTTTGAAAACTTAAGTTAGTAGTTTCAAAATATACTTATAACTTATTGTTATTAATACAAAATGAGATATTAAAACATTCTTAGATCATGTTAAATATGTATATATACATATATATACACAAACGTATAATTATCATATATTGTATAGTTCGTGATATCATCGGTCAAACTAGACGGTCAAACGTTGTGTAAAACTCTTTTCGAAAACATAAGTCTCAACAATTTGGATTACTTATCATGTTGGTAAGGTTTAATTTATGTAAATATTAATCTTATAAGTATAGAACGATCGAAAAAGTGCGGGTCAACTTTAGGGTTTTTGCTTATCGTGTCGGAACCATATAGAGATTAGAGTTTAAATTTGGTCGGAAATTTCCGGGTCGTTACAATAGTATACTCCCCTTGTTACGAGGAACAACGAACATTATTCACATCATAAAATGTACATAACACTACAACAAATTAATCAATTCCTCACGCATTTTTGGTCACAATTCATGAAAGCGTGAAAGTATAATTATGAATGCTTGATAATGCTAAAAACGAACATATATTTCATAGCATTATTCCTCAAGAAAGACAAGCTTTTAGTTGCAATTGTTCTATTTACAAGTGATATTCGTTTAAATAATAAAAGGTGAAGACAAAAGACAGATTCGACGATTTGAAGACGCAAACGACCAAAAAGCTCAAAAGAACAAAAGACAATCAAAAAGGTTCCAATTATTGATAAGAAACGTCTCGAAATCACAAGAGTACAAGATTCAAAACGCAAAGTACAAGATATTAAATTGTACGCGAGGACGTTCGAAAATCCGGAACCGGGACTAGAGTCAACTCTTAACGCTCGACGCAACGGACTAAAAATTACAAGTTAACTATGTATATAAATATAATATAATATATAATTAATTATATTAATTATATATATATTATATATATATATTTAAAACCGTCGGCAGCAGGAAACTCCAAGGGTGTAAACTGAAAATACCTCTCCGCGACTCGCGGAGTTTGAAGGCTATTTGGCCGCGAGTCGCGGAGCCCCAAAAATCATTCCTGGCTATAAATCAACCCGAATTCTGATCAAAATCATCATCATTTTTTTCTTCTCTTCATACGAAGTAATATATATTTATATTTATAATTTATATTTTAATTTTAATTATAATTCTAATAATAAGGGTATGTTAGCGAATGTTGTAAGGGTGTAAGTCGAAATTCTGTCCGTGTAACGCTACGCTATTTTTAATCATTGTAAGTTATGTTCAACCTTTTTATATTAATGTCTCGTAGCTAAGTTATTATTATGCTTATTTAAAACGAAGTAATCATGATGTTGGGCTAATTACTAAAATTGGGTAATTGGGCTTTGTACCATAATTGGGGTTTGGATAAAAGAACGACACTTGTGGAAACTAGGCTATGGGCTATTAATGGGCTTTATATTTGTTTAACTAAATGAAAGTTTGTTAATGTTAATATAAAGATTTACAATTGGGCGTCCCTATAAATTACCATATACACTCGATCGGACACGATGGGCGGGGTATTTATATGTACGAATAATCGTTCATTTAACCGGACACGGGAATGGATTAATAGCCACTAGAATAATTAAAACAGGGGTGAAATTACATTCAAGGGTAATTGGTGTAATTGTTAACAAAGTAGTAAAACCTTGGTTTACACGCAGTCGATAACCTGGTGTATTCATTAAACAAAGTATTAAAACCTTGTTACAATTCGAATCCCCAATTAGTTGGAATATTTATCTTCGGGTATAATAATAATTTGACAAGGACACTTGCAATTTATATTTATGACTGATGGACTGTTATGGACAAAAACCAGACGGACATATTGAATAATCCAGGACAAAGGACAATTAACCCAAGGGCATAAAACTAAAATCAACACGTCAAACATCATGATTACGGAAGTTTAAATAAGCATAATTCTTTTATTTCATATTTAATTTCCTTTATTTTATATTTAATTGCACTTCTAATTATCGCACTTTTATTTATTGTTATTTTATTTTATCGCACTTTTAATTATCGTACTTTTAATTATCGCAATTTTATTTTATCGCATTTTTATTATTCGCAATTTCATTATCGTTATTTACTTTACGCTTTAATTTAAAGTCTTGTATTTATTTTATATTTTACATTAGGTTTTAACTGCGACTAAAGTTTTAAAATCGACAAACCGGTCATTAAACGGTAAAAACCCCCCCTTTATAATAATAATATTACTTATATATATATTTGTAATTTTAATAAAAGTAAACTAATATAGCGTTGAGCTTTGCTTAAAGATCTCCCTGTGGAACGAACCGGACTTACTAAAAACTACACTACTGTACGATTAGGTACACTGCCTATAAGTGTTGTAGCAAGGTTTAAGTATATCCATTCTATAAATAAATAAATATCTTGTGTAAAATTGTATCGTATTTAATAGTATTTTCTGCTAAAAAATAATAGCTATTTTATATACACCTCGCGAAACATCAAGTATTTTTGGCGCCGCTGCCGGGGAACTATCTTAAAAGCCGGAAGCGCAACGCTAATATATAAAAAAAAAAAAAAAAAAAGATTTTTATCTACTTTTATTAAAAGTCGTTTTTGTAAAAATTACGTTTTAATTATTCAAAAATATAAAAAGAAAAAACAAAAATATAAGTATTTTTAGGATTTTGTTAAATATTTAAGTTTTATAAGTTTCTTTATCTTTATTTTAATTTATAAAAATATAAATTTTATTAAAAATCGTTTATTTAAACTAAAAACAGAAAAAAGAAAATAAAAAAAAAAAATAAAGAAAAACGCGTAAAAAGTGAAACCTGTCAACTGTTTTTCTGAACCCCGCGACTCGCGGGGATTTCTTCTCTTTTTGCCGCGACTCGCGGAGGTCTTCTGACACACGGACAAAACCCTAAAGTTGCATTGATTACGGGGTTTTATTTATTATTATTATTATTTAACTTAATTATTATTATTATTATTATTAATTTTAGTTTTATTTTTACTTTTTACTTTATATTTATGTATTTTGTTTAATTAGTTTTATAAAATTGTAAAATTAGTAGTTTTTATTAAATAATAATATAAAAATAATATTTTTTATAAAAATTGTACTTTTTACAACTTTTTGTATATTTTTATATTTTGTACCTTTTTAATCGTTGTAGCGTAATATTTGTATTTTTTAGCTCATATTTAATTTTAAACTTAGTTTTAGCTATAGTTATTTTTACTCCTAGATTTTTAGGCTTTGCCGTAGAATTCCTTAAGTGCTTTTTCTTTAGACTAAGATTTAGGTGCTTTAGAATTTTGCGACGCCTTTTTAAGTTTTAGTTTCTTTTTAAGTTATTTCCATTTGGGATTTAGTTTTTTTCCTTGTAAGCTTTAATATTTTTAGACCTTTTACTATGTATCAATTATCATTCCAATTAGTAATTTCAATTTGCGATTATAATTTTAAGATAGTTGTAGTAATAAGGTTAAATTAGTTAAATATTTTTAAGTTTTGATAAGTTTCTTTTATTTTTCCGTCACCTTTTATTTTTCAACCATTTTTTTTTTTTTTCGACATTTTGCGACGAACTCTTTGTCTTTCTTATTTCTCGCCATTCTAGTTTTTAGGACTTAGAATTTTATTCTACTTCTTATCTAAATGTCTTAAAATTACGAAAATTTATTTTAAGTGGTTAAATTGATAGACATCAAAATTTTCTGGTTCGTAGTAATAGTTGGATTTGTACGTGGACCGGGTTATTGGAGCCAAACAGTCCTCAATTATATTGAGACCAAACGAATCCTGCCCCTCTGCTGCATCTTTTGGCTATTCGAAACGTGGGCAAAATCAGAAAAGTCTATTGATTGGATAACTTATTATAATTTTTCTTTCCTTTTAAAAACTAATAGGATATTCTGTGAATGCACCGAGCAAGACGTTCATCACCTTTTGTACGTTCACCACCTGTAACTCGATCAAGACATCGTTTAACAAATATAACCGCCGTTGATTTTTCTTTAGAATCGTCATCCAGTCGACCAAGTACTTCAGTTCAAATTTCCGATAATCCATTTTTTGAAACAAACCTCACAATTGAGAATCCAGAAAATATTCAGGAACGGTTCATAGATCCTGAACCATTAAACTTTCCTCCGGAACCACCAATCATTCAAACAGAGATTGTTGAGGAACGAACTATTAAATCAGAATCATTCAGTGATAACAATTCAACAAATTCAATTATGGAGAATCTGGAACCTTTAAGTATGGAAGACCGAATGAGAGCTAAACGCACTGGCCAAGGTCACGCAATTACTCATCCTGACATTAATGCGCCAGATTATGAAATCAAAGGACAAATTCTACACATGGTGACTAATCAATGCCAATTTAGTGGTGCGCCGAAGGAAGATCCAAATGAACATCTACGTACCTTTAATAGGATCTGCACACTATTTAAAATCCGAGAAGTGGAGGATGAACAGATATATCTCATGTTATTTCCCTGGACTTTAAAGGGAGAAGCCAAAGATTGGTTGGAATCGTTACCTGAAGGAGCGATCGATACATGGGACGTTTTAATTGATAAATTTCTTAAACAATTTTTTCCTGCATCTAAAGCCGTAAGACTTCAAGCAGAAATTGTTACGTTCACACAAAAGCCAAATGAAACTCTATATGAGGCGTGGACAAGATATGGAAAGTTATTAAGAGGATGTCCGCAACATGGTTTAGACACTTGTCAAATAGTACAAATATTCTACCGAGGATGCGACATCACTACAAGGAAAGACATAGATATAGCAGCTGGTGGTTCTATTATGAAAAAAACCGAAACTGATGCTTACAAAATTATTGATAATACTGCTTCCCACTCACATGAGTGGCACCAAGAAAAAGATATCATTAGATCATCTAAAGCAGCTAGAGCCGATTCTAGCCATGACTTAGATTCCATTTCCGCAAAGATAGATGCTGTGGAGAGACGAATGGAAAAGATGACTAAGGATATTCACTCAATACGAATTAGTTGTGAGCAGTGTGGAGGACCACATTTGACAAAAGATTGTCTCAGTATTGAATTAACAATGGAACAAAGAGAGAATATTTCATACATAAACCAAAGGCCTGGAAATAATTATCAGAATAATTATCAACCGCCAAGACCGATTTACAATCAAAACCAGAATTATAACCGAAATATTCCATACAACAACCAACAAGGTCCTAGCAATCAACAAGTATCCAATAATACTTACAATCAGCAAAGACCGAATTTTCAAAACAAACCACCACAACAAACCGATGATAAAAAGCCGAATTTAGAAGATATGATGACGAAGCTAGTTGAAACTCAAACGCAGTTTTTCACATCTCAAAAACAAACCAATGAACAAAATGCTCAAGCATTTAGAAATCAACAAGCTTCTATTCAAAATCTGGAACAAGAAGTAAGTAACCTAGCAAGGTTAATAGGTGAAAGAAAACCGGGAAGTTTACCTAGCGATACAAACGCTAACCCCCGGAATGAAACAGCTAAAGCTATTACCACAAGAAGTGGTACAACACTTAAACCACCTGAAATACCTGTAACTTCTGATGAAACTATTCCTACTCCACAAGAACCACAACCTGATCAAGATAAGGAAAAAGAACCGGTAGTTGAAAAGGTTAATGAAGATAACACAGTTAAGGATAAACCTTATGTTAAACCATACCAACCACCACTTCCTTACCCGAGTAAAATGAAGAAGGAAAAACTTGAAGCCGAGCAATCCAAATTCTTGGATATGTTTAAACAGATAAATGTAAATCTTCCTTTCATTGATGTGATTTCAGGAATGCCAAGATATGCTAAATTCTTGAAAGATCTAATCACGAATAGAAAGAAAATGGAAGAACTCTCGGCTGTTACTATGAATGCTAATTGTTCAGCAGTGCTATTGAATAAGATACCAGAAAAACTATCTGATCCAGGAAGTTTCACAATTCCATGTTTTCTGGGTAGTCTTAGTTCAATAGAAGCATTAGCAGATTTAGGTGCTAGTATAAATCTAATGCCGTATTCACTATACGCTAAACTAGACCTTGGAAAATTAAAACCAACTAGAATAAGCATACAACTAGCCGATAGATCAATAAAATATCCTAGAGGGATAATGGAGAACATGCTAGTTAAAGTTGGTACTTTAGTATTTCCAGTAGACTTTGTTGTTTTGGACATGGAAGAAGATTCTCAAGTTCCTCTCATATTAGGAAGACCATTCTTAAACACGGCTAAAGCAATGATAGACGTGTTCGGTAAGAAACTGACCCTAAGTATAGAGGATGAGAGTGTTACCTTTTCAGTTGATAGAGCAATGCAACAACCACAATCTGCAGATGATACATGTTATTATATTAAAACTATAGATGCACATGCAGAATTATTAAAAGAATTTCCAGAATTACAAGGAACAGGAGAATGTTCTTTAGGAGAAGGAAATGAACCAATTGATGAAGCTGAAATGTTAGCTACACTTATAGCTAATGGATATGAACCAACAACAGAAGAAATTCAAATGCTAAAAGAAGAAGACAGATATCGATATAAATCATCGATAGAAGAACCTCCGAAATTAGAGTTAAAGCCACTTCCAAACCATTTGGAATACGCTTATTTACATGGTGAATCTGAATTACCTGTAATAATATCGTCTTCTCTTACTGAAAATGAGAAATCACAACTCATTTCTGTGTTGAAAGCTCATAAACAAGCCATTGCATGGAAGATTCATGATATTAAAGGAATAAGTCCTTCGTATTGCACACATAAAATCCTTATGGAAGAAGGTCATAAAACGTATGTGCAACGCCAACGAAGACTAAATCCTAATATGCAAGATGTAGTTAAGAAAGAGATTATTAAACTGCTAGATGCAGGTTTGATATATCCAATCTCTGATAGTCCATGGGTAAGCCCAGTTCAATGCGTGCCTAAGAAGGGTGGCATGACTGTCATCACAAATGAGAAAAATGAGCTTATTCCTACTAGGACTGTAACAGGATGGCGTGTATGTATTGATTATAGAAAATTAAATGACGCCACCAGAAAAGATCACTTTCCCTTACCTTTCATAGATCAAATGTTGGAAAGATTAGCCGGAAATAGTTACTATTGTTTTCTAGATGGATTTTCCGGATATTTTCAAATTCCAATAGCACCCGAAGACCAAGAGAAAACCACATTCACGTGCCCTTATGGTACTTTTGCTTACAAACGCATGCCATTTGGACTTTGTAACGCCCCTGCAACCTTTCAAAGGTGTATGATGGCGATTTTTCATGACATGATAGAAGAATGCATGGAAGTATTCATGGATGACTTTTCAGTCTTCGGTGATACATTTAAATCATGTCTAGTTAATCTGGAACGAATGCTAATTAGATGCGAAAAATCAAATCTAGTACTTAATTGGGAGAAATGCCATTTCATGGTTAAAGAAGGCATCGTTCTTGGACATAAAATTTCAAAAGAAGGAATTGAAGTGGATAGAGCTAAAGTAGATGTAATTGCTAAACTTCCACATCCCACCAATGTTAGAGGAGTTAGGAGTTTTCTAGGGCATGCCGGTTTTTACCGACGTTTTATAAAAGATTTTTCTAAAATTGCCACTCCTATGAATAAACTCCTAGAAAAGGATGCACCATTCATCTTTTCAGATGAATGTATCAAATCTTTTAATATTCTTAAAGAAAAACTCACTAATGCGCCGATCATGATAACACCAAATTGGAATCTACCATTTGAACTAATGTGCGATGCAAGTGATTTTGCAATGGGAGCCGTTTTAGGACAAAGGATTGAAAAACGATTTCAACCTATATATTATGCTAGTAAGACATTACAAGGAGCACAAACGAACTATACAACTACTGAAAAAGAACTCCTTGCTATTGTCTTTGCTTTTGACAAATTTCGATCATATCTCGTTCTAGCAAAAACGGTGGTCTATACCGACCATTCTGCTCTTAGATACCTATTTTCAAAACAAGATGCTAAACCAAGATTAATCCGTTGGATCTTACTCTTACAAGAGTTTGATATTGAAATCCGAGATAAAAAAGGAGCAGAAAATCTCGCCGCTGATCATCTTTCTCGTCTTGAAAATCCCGAATTAGAAGTTCTGAATGAATCAGCCATACAAGACAACTTTCCTGATGAATATCTATTGAAGATAGATTATAAAGAAATCCCATGGTTTGCAGACTATGCAAACTACTTAGTTTGTGGATTCCTTGAAAAAGGATTATCGTACCAAAGACGAAAGAAATTCTTCAGTGATATAAAACACTATTTCTGGGAAGATCCACATCTGTTTAAAAGTTGTCCCGATGGAATAATACGCCGATGTGTATTTGGAAATGAAGCTAGTAAAATTTTAAACCATTGTCACACAGGACCAACAGGAGGGCATTATGGGCCTCAACTAACAGCAAGAAAAGTTTATGAAGCTGGATTCTATTGGCCTACAATTTACAAAGACGCACACCTTCTTTGCAAATCCTGTGATGCATGTCAAAGGGCCGGAAAAATAAATCAACGTGATGAAATGCCACAAAATGTCATCCAAGTATGTGAAGTATTTGACATTTGGGGTATTGACTTTATGGGTCCATTTCCAAAATCTCATAATAATCTATATATACTCGTAGCCATTGACTATGTATCTAAATGGGCGGAAGCACAAGCTCTCCCAACTAACGATGCACGAGTTGTAGTCAACTTTTTAAAACGTCTTTTTGCAAGGTTTGGAACACCGAAAGCTTTAATAAGTGATCGGGGAACTCATTTTTGTAATAATCAACTTGAGAAAGTTCTTAAAAGATATGGAGTAACTCATAAAATCTCCACCGCATATCATCCACAAACAAGTGGACAAGTTGAAAATACAAACCGAGCTTTAAAACGTATTCTAGAGAAAACCGTAGGATCAAATCCGAAGGAATGGTCCATTAAATTGGAGGATGCACTCTGGGCTTTTAGAACAGCCTACAAAACTCCAATTGGAACCACACCTTTTAGACTTGTGTATGGAAAAGCTTGTCATCTTCCAGTAGAAATTGAACACAAAGCATTTTGGGCTTTGAAGACATGTAATCTTGATTTACATGAAGCCGGACGTCTACGATTAAGTCAACTAAACGAATTAGAAGAATTAAGACATGAAGCATACGAAAATTCGTTAATCTATAAAGAAAGAACGAAGAAATGGCATGATAAAAGAATCAGAAGTTCAAAAGAATTCAAAGAAGGAGACAGAGTTCTTCTTTTCAATTCACGATTCAAGCTATTTCCTGGAAAATTGAAATCAAGATGGTCTGGACCATTCATAGTCAAAAGAGTTTTCCCATACGGAACGATAGAATTAATAAATTCAAATGGGATTGAATTTAAAGTTAATGGTCACAGAGTTAAACATTACATACATGGTCCGATGGAAGTCGACAACGAAGTTAATCACAATTTCGACACCACAGCTAACTAAGTGTGGGGAGAATCAAGTCTTTAAAGGATAATATGAATTTCTGTTAGAGTTAGATTGTCTGTTTTCGTATAGTTCTCGAAAATGGAACACGTATGGTCTTTCCCTAGCAGACCCTAAAGAACTAGTCTTCTCCCCCCATTCTGAATTTTTATTTTTTTTAGGTTTTTACAAAATGAAGACTGCCTGTGAACTAAACCATGGTCTAATGCTACACGCTTTGATCACTAAACGTAATAATGACATACTACCGAGTGAATTAGTATCAGTAATCAGAGAAAGAATGGACGGAGTTAGAAAAGGATCCAGATGCGAAGATAATAAGTTACAATTTGGTAAAGGAAAATCAAAATCCGCAGCGAAAAGAAGAGCACGACACCTAGAAAAATGTCACAAATGCGGAAAATGGTCACATGGAGGTAAATGTTCAAATAATCAAACCTATTCAAATACCGAATTTGTTACTTTATGCAGAGACGGACCGTTCATATGTTTAGAAGAAAAGACAATAAATGCTCGAGGTTACGCTTATGCAGCCATGGAAGACCAATTAAACCGACTATCTTATGAATATAATAGATCATATAACTAAGAAATCTATTTCACAGGTATGTCTGTACAGTTTTTATTTTTATTTTTATTTTTAACCTTTTGATAATAAACGCTAATTTGTTCGCTAAAAAGTATTAAATTGGTATTAAATAAAATTAGGTTTGGCGACCGAAATTATTGATATCCTTCAAAAATTTATTACATCACTGCGAAATTTAACGTTTATTCTTAAGGTATAAATATCTTTAATCAATCAACCCAAAATATTTCAAAAATTCGTCATGAGTTAAATTAGGTCTTGGAACCGAAATTACTTTACCGAAAAGAGGGGCGCATATTTTTGATAATATTTGATTGATTAAAGTGGGATAAAAAGACAAAAAGATTTTTAAATTTATTTTTACCATGTTTTTTTTTTTTTTTTTTTAAATTAATATTTAAACCTTAAATTGATATTGTAAATTTTGTAAAAACAATATATTTAAAATTGTAAATATATGAAAAATTAATATAAGTTTGGTGTGAATTTAAAATATGAATTTTTAAATTAAGTTTGGTGTGAATTTTTAATTTTTAAAATATTAATTTTTAATTTTATGCATTTCAAATTTTAAGTTTGGTGTGAATTTTTTAATTTTTAATTTTGAATTTTATATTTATGTTGTGTGAATTTAAAAACAAAAATTTACTTTATCTAATTAAGTTAAAAATATGATTTTTAAAATTCGTCGTAAGTTGAAGACTAGGTCTCTGAACCGAAATTGCTTTACCCGAGGGAGGGACGAGAACTTTTATTATCATTATTTTTAATCTTGTTGATTTAAAGTATGCCAAAAACATTAAAAAACCCAAAAATCTTAGCTTTTAAAACAATCGCTACAAAAAGACAAATTTTAAAATTTTGTCGAAGGACGGACTAGGACATCGATCCGAAACAACCTCGTCCTAAATAACAAGGGAAACAAAATTTTAAAATTAATTTCTTAATTGTTTTATAAGTTAAAGATTATAAAAAAAAAAAAAAAAAAAAAAAAAAAAAAAAAAATAACTCCGCGACTCGCGGAGTTTTCAGTGAAAACCTCCGCGACTCGCGGAGGGACAAAATTACAGAAAAAAAATATAACCAGCTGCACGATCTGTACACACAAAACACAAAAACACAGAAAAAAAACTGCGAAAAAGAGCTCGAGAAAACCCACGAAAATCATCCCAAAAACTCGATTTTTCACCGTTAATCTTCAAATTTTTCACTACAATCATGTTGAGAAGGATGATATCTAGGAACTACTCAAGAAAACAGGTACAATTACACCCCAAATCACCTTTAAATCCGAATTTTAGTGTGTTCTTGAGCATATTTTCATAATTTGAATTTTGTTAATTTTTAGTGTAATTAGTGTTAAATTGTTAGTATATTATGCATGTATAACCTAGATTGATGCTTGTTAACATGATTTGAAGCCAAAAACTTCAAAATTTTTAGAATCTAGGGTTTGTGTTCTTGAGCAATTTGGGGCTTTTTGATATAAACAGGTTATGGCCGATTTTTGTCATGAATTATTGCTAAATTGAGTAGTGTAACATGTCTAGGTAGTTAAAAGATCCAAACTTTGAGCCTAAACATGATTTTGAGAATTAAAGTGGACTTTTTCAAGTCCAAAATTCATGAACTTGATTTTTGAAAGATAATGCCATTTGAGACTTGTTTATTTGCTAGTAATGATTATTTTGACATGTTATTTGAGTTGAATGCTTATGAACTTGGCAAAAAAATTTTCGTATATGCTTATTTGAAAAAGTGTAGATTTGATAAAAATGTGAAAATGAGCTTAAGTTTGATATAAATTGATAATGTCATTGTAATTATTTTGATTGATGATTTTGCTGACACTAATGCATATTTGGATGCACAAAATTTGTGTTTGATATGTTTTGCAGAATGAAAGGGGTGAATCTTCATCCCAAGCCCGCCATGCTCCTGCTGAGAACTTAGAACAACAGGAGGTAGATAACTACTACAAGCAGGATGTACCTCATCCAGTCATGACCTTTTCAGATATGCACTTGGAACAGTTGCACCCGAACCTGCGATTTGACAGACTTTGGATAGATTATCCAAAATATCAACGGGGTTTGCATACTCTTCACTCTAAGGTTGTTGAGGTACCAAGGGTCATAGAATGGGGACCCTTGGAAGCTGTAGAATTGGCCGGGCCAATTAGGGAATTACTGGTACAGAGGTATGGTAATTCTTATTTTAATGACTGGATATGTTTATTCACCATACGCAGACCTGTATATAAAGTATGGTGTGAAGAGTTGTTATGTAGTATAGAGTTGAATGATCGGGTAGCTAGTTTAACCGATCGTTCTTTTGTTAGATTTTTGTTAGGCGGTTCGATGCGCCACATGTCTTTACTAGACATGGCTCAGGCTTTACGTATATATACGCCTGAGGAGTTAGCGTCTGCCGATTGTAGAGGATTGATACTAAACGGTAGGAAAATAGATGAAAATTTTGATACACACGGTGTGTGGAGTCAAATGACAAGCCATCACCGTTTTAAAGGGGGAAACTACTCTTATTTGGATATAGATAGAGCCGAATTAAGAGTAATACATAGGTTTTTAGCTAACTCGATTACACAAAGGGGTAAAAACAAAGAAAAGGTAAATGAACAAGATTTGTTTTACCATATGTGTATTCGAGACCCACACAGCGCTGTAAGTATACCATATTGTGTGGGTTATTATTTATCAGCTATGGTTCGAGGGATGCGTCCACATAGCATAATAGGAGGTGGTATTTTTATTACTTTGATTGGTGAATATCTCGGTGTGGATATAAGTCGGGGGGGATTATTAGTAGAAGAGCCGGAACCCCGCGACACTATAGGTTTAAATGTATACCATGGTGCGAAAGTGTTGAAGCGGCGAAATAACGCCGCAGTACGATACAATGGTAGACATCCACAGGTAGAGAGAAACCAAGAACAAGGTAATGTAGGAGGGGGGAACCAGATGTAAGAAATGCAAAGGTTTATAGCTTCTCAGGAATACGAAAATGCTAGACAGAGAGCATTTGAAGATTGGCAAGTTCATCAGAACCAGATCATAGCGCATTGCCAACACATAGGTAGAAACTATATTCCTACACCGAAACCCGTCTTCCCTCCTTGGTCGATAGAGATGCAGCCACCATATCCTACGTATGACCCTGCCGAGGCATTCTATAGCACTTATGGTTATGCGTGGAATCCCTATTGGTACCAATATCATCCTTAGTTTATTTATTTTTATTTTTATTTTGTAATTTGTATTTATTGATATGTTTAATACTTGTGTTAATATTGTAATCATTTTTATAATTATCTAACTTTTATTCTTAGATTTTAATAATTTTTGAATGTGGGGTAATAAACCAAACTTCAAAAATATGTATATATGTTTGCAGTTTATCTTATGTACACAACAGGGTAAAACAACGCATTTTCAAAGACTGGCATTAAGTTCAGCAAAAGCAACTAATTTTGACGACAATGATGCAAAATATATGTGAAATAACAACAAGACGGAATGAACAAATGACGTGCACCATTTATCATTCAGCAAACAAACGCCAATATATTTGGAAACTTTGGTAAAAATTTAATCATTTTCACACAAATCACCCTCAATAATTTAAATTGTTACTGATTTCTTGCAAATGAGGGCATTGCAAGATCTTAAGTGTGGGAAGGGGTTAAATTCTTTCGGATTTTAAAATTTTTTATTAAACACTTGGTTACCATTAAAAATACTAGTAAAGCAGTAGTTGTATTAGAATCTAGTGCTCTCTGATAAAAAAAAGAACAGCCCTAGTCTTATATACTGACTACCCAATTCTAGTAAAATTTTTCAAAATTTTCAATTAAATGAATTCAAATCATGTTTATACATATTTATGAACGATAAAACTAGGTTTTAACACCGAAATTATTGTTACCTCGGAAAGGACATAAATTGAGAAACAAACTAAAATGTTAAAATTCATTTAAAATGGAATAGAGGACGATAAAAAGAAAAATAAAAAGCCAAGTGTGGGAAAATTTACCAAGTTATTTTAAACATATGTCACATATATTTGTAACAAATAACTGAAAATACTTTTGCTTTGGACTAAACTAAACTGTTTTACCCGATGAAAGAAAAGAAGAGATGGATCTACACGATGAATCAATTCCATCATTAAAAGGAAGTAAAGTCTTCCGAAAAAGACACGCGCTTCTTGATTTAGGTCATGAAGTTGTCGTTCAGACCAGCTGTAGGTTGACGAAAAATCTAGAAAAGTCATCACTAAAATCAGCTGGAAATCCACGGACCTCAGCATCAAACAGGGTCGCCAAGTGGTCAGATTTATCCTAACCATGAGAAGGATTTATCTCGTACAATGGGGAGGCACCGTGCAAATTAGCTGGATAAGACTAATGAATCAGATCCCCAGAAAGGATAATCTCCTTAAAGATTAAAAATCAGCTTTTAAGACTGATATTACTCAATCCTAGAGATTGACCTTAAAGATTGAGAATTACAAACTCATGGAATTCAATGATATCTAAACTCGAGCTTGAACGAGAAAATATTTTGATCAAAATTATAAACCGATTTGTTTTCTGAAAACCCTATTTTCAATGCGTTCATTACCATTGAACGTAAAATCCTAGGAATTCACCTGGAATTCATTAGGTCACCTGAACTAAATCGGGTGTCAACCGTAAGAACGGTGGTTGCATAGCATGGTCAAAGACAGGACTTTGTGCCAAACCGAAAAATTATAAGGGTGAGCTTTACTATTGCTCCTACCAAGAATAGTAATTGCGTCCGACACGTTATAGACCATAATCAAAAGCATGTCACGGGACATTGCCTTAACAGTTGCTTGTTCAACGCTTTCCTTTACAACCGGACGGTAGTTTGCCGAAAGGTAATATACGGAACAAGTAAACTGGACGTGTTGCTTTCCAAATACAAGGTTAGCAAGTGGGTGACACAAAACCGCAAGTTTTGAGCTAAAATTTTCAAATCTGAAACCCACCAAACCCACAAAAATATTTTGCAAACACCGGTAAAGGGTTATTCCGGAAAACTTATCTAGGGTAAAAACTAGATTTAATTTTCAAAAGATCAAATGTTTTCATAAAGATCCAATTTCCTTAATGGATCTAAATTTTTATAGTCATGTGGGACTGTAAACCATATCGTTACTACCATTGTTTATACCGCCGTATAGAAATCACTGATGTACAAAGTGTGAAGAATAAAGAAGTGATTCTAGTATTTCAAGACAATATTGCTTGAGGACAAGCAACGCTCAAGTGTGGGAATATTTGATAATGCTAAAAACGAACATATATTTCATAGCATTATTCCTCAAGAAAGACAAGCTTTTAGTTGCAATTGTTCTATTTACAAGTGATATTCGTTTAAATAATAAAAGGTGAAGACAAAAGACAGATTCGACGATTTGAAGACGCAAACGACCAAAAAGCTCAAAAGAACAAAAGACAATCAAAAAGGTTCCAATTATTGATAAGAAACGTCTCGAAATCACAAGAGTACAAGATTCAAAACGCAAAGTACAAGATATTAAATTGTACGCGAGGACGTTCGAAAATCCGGAACCGGGACTAGAGTCAACTCTTAACGCTCGACGCAACGGACTAAAAATTACAAGTTAACTATGTATATAAATATAATATAATATATAATTAATTATATTAATTATATATATATTATATATATATATTTAAAACCGTCGGCAGCAGGAAACTCCAAGGGTGTAAACTGAAAATACCTCTCCGCGACTCGCGGAGTTTGAAGGCTATTTGGCCGCGAGTCGCGGAGCCCCAAAAATCATTCCTGGCTATAAATCAACCCGAATTCTGATCAAAATCATCATCATTTTTTTCTTCTCTTCATACGAAGTAATATATATTTATATTTATAATTTATATTTTAATTTTAATTATAATTCTAATAATAAGGGTATGTTAGCGAATGTTGTAAGGGTGTAAGTCGAAATTCTGTCCGTGTAACGCTACGCTATTTTTAATCATTGTAAGTTATGTTCAACCTTTTTATATTAATGTCTCGTAGCTAAGTTATTATTATGCTTATTTAAAACGAAGTAATCATGATGTTGGGCTAATTACTAAAATTGGGTAATTGGGCTTTGTACCATAATTGGGGTTTGGATAAAAGAACGACACTTGTGGAAACTAGGCTATGGGCTATTAATGGGCTTTATATTTGTTTAACTAAATGAAAGTTTGTTAATGTTAATATAAAGATTTACAATTGGGCGTCCCTATAAATTACCATATACACTCGATCGGACACGATGGGCGGGGTATTTATATGTACGAATAATCGTTCATTTAACCGGACACGGGAATGGATTAATAGCCACTAGAATAATTAAAACAGGGGTGAAATTACATTCAAGGGTAATTGGTGTAATTGTTAACAAAGTAGTAAAACCTTGGTTTACACGCAGTCGATAACCTGGTGTATTCATTAAACAAAGTATTAAAACCTTGTTACAATTCGAATCCCCAATTAGTTGGAATATTTATCTTCGGGTATAATAATAATTTGACAAGGACACTTGCAATTTATATTTATGACTGATGGACTGTTATGGACAAAAACCAGACGGACATATTGAATAATCCAGGACAAAGGACAATTAACCCAAGGGCATAAAACTAAAATCAACACGTCAAACATCATGATTACGGAAGTTTAAATAAGCATAATTCTTTTATTTCATATTTAATTTCCTTTATTTTATATTTAATTGCACTTCTAATTATCGCACTTTTATTTATTGTTATTTTATTTTATCGCACTTTTAATTATCGTACTTTTAATTATCGCAATTTTATTTTATCGCATTTTTATTATTCGCAATTTCATTATCGTTATTTACTTTACGCTTTAATTTAAAGTCTTGTATTTATTTTATATTTTACATTAGGTTTTAACTGCGACTAAAGTTTTAAAATCGACAAACCGGTCATTAAACGGTAAAAACCCCCCCTTTATAATAATAATATTACTTATATATATATTTGTAATTTTAATAAAAGTAAACTAATATAGCGTTGAGCTTTGCTTAAAGATCTCCCTGTGGAACGAACCGGACTTACTAAAAACTACACTACTGTACGATTAGGTACACTGCCTATAAGTGTTGTAGCAAGGTTTAAGTATATCCATTCTATAAATAAATAAATATCTTGTGTAAAATTGTATCGTATTTAATAGTATTTTCTGCTAAAAAATAATAGCTATTTTATATACACCTCGCGAAACATCAATGCTCACAATTACAGGTGCGTTCTGTTGGAAGCTTCGACGAGCCCAACACACCACTATAGAGGATCTAGACTATACTAGACTCACTACACCAACACTTTGACGTTGGTTAGCCTTTAATTTTATAAATCCTTAGTGCACAATGTACTTAGGCGACAGTGTCGACCATATATCTTTAGGCGGTATAACCGACCATGTATTACTTAGGCGGCAGAGCCGACCATATAATAAGAGCAACAAAAGTGAACTAAGAACTTAAACACAAACTAAGGCTTGATCGGGAAACTTAACAAAAACACTTATATTAAATTACAATTACAATATTACTTACAAGCTTTATCTTCTCTACTTTCGCTAACTCACACTCTTCTTCTCTTCTTCACAACTCACTTCTTATTTCACTCTCACAACTTCACACAACACAAATGAAATCTCCTCCCATATTTATACTACTCCATGGAACATTCTAGAACCTAGATATTTCTATGGATATATAAATATCTAGATATTTCTACAACCTACAAATATCTAGATTTTTCTTTTACATTTCAATTTCTAGATTTTTCTCTCATATTCTAATATCTAGATATTTTCTTATACATATTAATATCTAGATATTTTACCCATATACATTTACTAATTCCATATTATTCTAAATTTGCATTGTATTTTAACACTCCCCCTCAATGCAAATTTCCTTCCAACGATGTCTTGCAGACCATTCCAAGTGCTTCTCTGAATTTTTCAAACTTTGATTTACTTAGGCTCTTGGTGAATATATCTGCAACCTGTTCATATGTCTTTGTTGGCACCATCTTGATTTTTCCTTCAAGGACCTTCTCACGAACATAGTGATAGTGCACTTCTATATATTTTGTTCTTGCATGGAAGACTGGATTTTCTGCTAGTCGTATAGCTGATAGGTTATCGCAAAGAAGATTTACTTGATAATCTGTTGATTGATGAAGATCTTCCATTAGTTGTTTCAACCATGTAATTTCTTGTGTTGCTGATGATGCCGATCGATATTCTGCTTCAGTGCTTGATAAGGATACAGTTGGTTGTCTCTTGATGCACCATGATATTACTCCCGATCCAAGACTAAACATGTATCCAGTTGTTGACCGTCGTGTATCATAGTCTCCAGCGTAATCGGCGTCACAATATCCAGTCACGTGACATTCTTTAGTTTTCTTGTATAAAATACCAAAGTTAATAGTGCCTTTAACATACCTTAAGATGCGTCGTACAGCATCAAGGTGAGGCTTCTTCGGATTGCTCATGTATCGACTTACCACTCCAACTGCATAAGATATGTCTGGCCGGCTTAGTGTGAGATAAATAAGACTTCCGACCATCTTTCGATACATGGTAACATCTTGAAGACTTTTTCCTTCATCTGCTCGTAGTTTTGTATTCGGATCCATCGGAGTTGAGATAGGTTTGCAATTAAGCATTCCGTACTTTTGTAAAAGATCTCGCGCATATTTCTGTTGTCCCAGAAATAATCCTTCTCTTTTCTGCTCTATTTCGAGTCCAAGAAAATATTTGAGTTCTCCAAGCTCCTTCATATGAAATCTGATAGACAGATTCTCTCTTGTTCTTTGGATCTCCTCATAGTGATCTCCCGTGATGATTAAGTCATCCACATATACTAGCACTATGGCTAGTTTTCCTTGATCTTGTTTCACAAATAAACTAGAATCTGAAGGAGCAACTGTGAAACCACTTTGTACTAAGAACTCACCAATTTTCCCGTACCAAGCTCTTGGAGCCTGCTTCAAGCCGTATAGTGCTTTCTTTAATTTGCAGACATGGTCAGGATGAAACTTGTTCTCAAAGCCTCTTGGTTGCTCCATATAAATTTCTTTGTCAAGTTCTCCATGTAAGAAAGCGTTCTTGACATCCATCTGCCACAACTTCCAAGATTTGCTAGCGGCTAAAGCTAGTAGAACTCGAATTGTTGTGATCTTCGCCACTGGACTAAACGTTTCTTCATAATCCAGTCCATATTGTTGAGAAAAACCTCTAGCAACAAGTCGAGCTTTATACCTTTCAATGGAGCCATCTGATCGAGTCTTCACCTTGTAAACCCATTTACAAGATATTGGTTTTACATCTTTTGGCTTTGGAACTAAACTCCATGTCTGGTTTTCTTTTAGTGCATTAATTTCTTCTTCCATTGCTTTCTGCCACTCTTGACTTTGTGCTGCTTCTTCATAAGTAGAAGGCTCAATAGGTATTGATTCATCCACATGAGCAGCATTGGCATACCTTGGATTAGGTTGCCTCGGTCTTGTTGATCTCCGTAATTCTTGTACATGCTCCTCGACATCCATTTGGCTTGGACGAACCTCCTCGGATACAGATTGATGCACACCAGTTTTCCATGGACTCTTTTCCTTAGAGTACGACCCTTCTCCTTCTTTTATTGGATCCAATATCTGCTCTTTAGGTTCTTCTTTTTCTTCTGGACCTTCTTCTAATCCATGAGATTCTGGAAGCTCTATCTTTTGAGGTGACCACCATGAAGACGCTTCATCAAATACCACATTTCTTGAAGTATGACACTTTCCAGTATTTGGATCACAACATCTCCATCCTTTTCTTGATTCATCATAACCGACAAAAATGCACCGAATTGCCTTCTTATCAAATTTGCTTCGGAGATGATCTGGCACGAAAACGTAGCATACACATCCAAAAACCTTGAGATGGTTGACGGTTGGCTTGATCTCCAATAATCTTTCATATGGTGAAATATATCCCAACTTTGTTTGTGGGAGTCTGTTAATGACGTATGAAGCCGTCCTCATACATTCGGCCCAAAATTTTCCTGGTACATTCTTACCATGAAGCATACTTCGACAGGTTTCAGCAAGATGACGATTCTTACGTTCTACCACTCCATTCTGTTGTGGAGTATTAGGGCAAGTTAATTGCCTTCTGATCTTGTGCTTCTTAAGATAGATATTGAACTCGGTTGATAAATATTCTCCTCCATTATCTGTGCTTAAGCATCGAATCTTAGTATTGAGCTCACTTTCTACCTTGTTCTTGAACTCTTTAAACTTCAGAAAAGTCTCCGACTTCTCCTTCATGAAGTAAACCCACACATATCTTGAGAAGTCATCAATGAATGTCACCATATACTTCATACCTCCAAGTGATGTTTGTTTCACTGGGCCGAAGACATCTGAGTGTATGAGCTCTAGTGGTGTCTTGGACTGATGCGCTGACTCCTTGAATGGCAATTGGTGAGCTTTGCCAAATTGACATCCAGCACATATTGTATCTGTTCGGATATCAATTTGAGGAAGCCCATTTACTATGCGTTTCACCATCACGTCCTTTAACTTATTGTATCCCACATGCCCAAGACGTTCATGCCACAGATCAGCCGTCTCATTTTTTTGAGTCTTATCCACATAAGCTATTTCAGCAGATAATACATAGACCGATTCTATTCTTCTTCCATGCATAACTGGATTGCCAACCACCTTTACTCTCTTGAATACGGACACATCTTCTGGTCCAAAGAGCACATAGTTCCCTTCTGCTGTCAATTGTGGTACTGACAGTAAATTCTTCTTTAGGCCAGGGACAAGATACACCTTCTCGAGTTGGAGCTTATGAGAGTCGCCTTCATTTGGAATTATTGTCTTTCCAATGTGAGAAATAGACAACCTTGAATTGTCAGCTGTCAACACGACTCTCTTTCCTTTGTAATCCTCCATTTCTTGCAGCTTCGTCTCATCATTGGTCATATGTTTTGAGCACCCAGAATCAATGATCCAATCATCTTTGTAGTTTATTTTTGACTTTAAGGTTGCTGCACGAGCTTGATCATCCATGTCAGCTTCGACGGAGAGTCCTACTTCTGCATCCCATGTTTCCTCATTAATGGTTGCTTCGAATGTGACCTCTTTCTTCTCATCTCTTGCGGCGGCCACATTTCCTTCGAAAGTTCGCCTTCTGGGGAATCTACATTCTCGAGCAAAATGACCCTTCTTGCCACAATTGAAGCATTCACCATTCTTTCTCTTATCATTTTCCCCGTATTGTTGGCGATGATCTCTTCTTCCTTGTTGAGCTCCCCCTGAAGCGTTGCCTTTTGATTTTGGGTGACCCTTCCACCCATATGTCTTACTTTCTTTCATCGCCTCTTGTCTTCGAGATGTTGCTTTCTTTTTATTGGTGAAGAGTGCATCTTCTCCGTCTTTTACGGTTACTTCATTCATCTGCTTGGCTAATGCCTCTTGATTTGCCAATAGATTCTCCAGCTCTATTAATGATGGTTGAGTAGGCCATCCTCTCACAGCGGCTATAAATCCATTATACTCGGACCTTAAGCCGTGGATGATAATTCTCTTCATCCTTGCATCACTCACTTTCTCTTCAGGAGCAAGTTGAGATATCTCACGACAAATAGATTTCACCTTGGTGAAATACTGAGAAATAGATAGACTTCCTTGTGAGATACCTGCGAGCTCATTTTCCAAGAGCTGGAGGCGTGCTTCATTCTTCTTTGAAAATAACTTTTCAAAAGTTTCCCAAGCTGCCTTTGGTGTTTTCTCGTCACGGATGTGCTCCAATAGATCCTCCTCGATTGTAGTCTTCAATATAAATAAAGCCTTCCCGGCCTTGATGTTCCATTTTCTCAAGGCTTCGGCATTTTCTTTCGGTGGAGGCGTTGTGTCACTGCCAGCAACTATTTCCCATAAATCCTGTCCTTGTAGGTAGGATTCTATAGAAGTCCGCCAATAACCATAGTTGTGGTTATTGAGACTCTTGATACCACTACTCGTACTTGCAAGATCTGCCATCATGACGTCCAACGTCCAATAAGCTTGGTCCCTGACCGATGAGCTTTCACAGTTCCTAACTGTGCTCTGACAGAATCTCCCTTAGAGCCTTGGTGAAAACAAGTCGATGTAAACGTCCAACGTTTACCGATTTCCTCCACTAGAAATGGTCCCGAACGACCCGCTCTGATACCAATTGTTGGAAGCTTCGACGAGCCCAACACACCACTATAGAGGATCTAGACTATACTAGACTCACTACACCAACACTTTGACGTTGGTTAGCCTTTAATTTTATAAATCCTTAGTGCACAATGTACTTAGGCGACAGTATCGACCATATATCTTTAGGCGGTATAACCGACCATGTATTACTTAGGCGGCAGAGCCGGCCATATAATAAGAACAACAAAAGTGCACTAAGAACTTAAACACAAACTAAGGCTTGATCGGGAAACTTAACAAAAACACTTATATTAAATTACAATTACAATATTACTTACAAGCTTTATCTTCTCTACTTTCGCTAACTCACACTCTTCTTCTCTTCTTCACAACTCACTTCTTATTGTCTTCTCACAACTTCACACAACACAAATGAAATCTCCTCCCATATTTATACTACTCCATGGAACATTCTAGAACCTAGATATTTCTATGGATATATAAATATCTAGATATTTCTACAACCTACAAATATCTAGATTTTTCTTTTACATTTCAATTTCTAGATTTTTCTCTCATATTCTAATATCTAGATATTTTCTTATACATATTAATATCTAGATATTTTACCCATATACATTTACTAATTCCATATTATTCTAAATTTGCATTGTATTTTAACACGTTCAATTGTTTACACATTTACAAATGTGAAAATACATGTTTTGGTAAAAAATAGTTCATATTTATGAATGTGAATAAAATTGTCACTTTTAGAATTGTGAGTAATGAAACGTAAGGCTTTCCCATATCTAACTCACATTTTCAAATGTGAGTAAGATTTATAAATTTTCACTTTTATAGGTGTGAGTATGTATTTGTAAATTTTCACAATCTTAAATGTAAGTAAATATTGCATAATATCACACTCGAAAGTGTGAGTAATACTTTCACAATCCTCACGCTTGTACCCGTGTAAATTGTGTGCTCCTTAGTCCTTACAATACAAATACAAACCGGAAAGATCTAAAAAGTAAAAACCAATCAGTTTTCACGTGAATAACAAATCCAAAACTTTATAACAGTTCAATCATTCTTCTCCCCCAAATTTCTAGGGTTTCACTTTCGCAAATATGAAACTCTATATGTTCTCTCGTACCAAACCCTAAGTTTCCTAATTTTTCGTTATCCAACATCCGATTGAAGAACTGCTACAGAGCTCCCATCGCGTGGCAGCTAAGTCAATCAAATTGTTCGTTGTTTTTATAGTTCAAATAAATAAACTTATTGTTAATCATGAAAATTATCATTAATTGACAATATATTGTCGACTTCAAGCATCCGATCAAGTTTTGATACTTTCACTGAGTGAACTACTATCGGCGCTCCCCAAAATGATAGTTTTCTCCGGCGAATTAAGGGTATGTTAAACCCTAACTTTTGTTTTTCAGTCAATACATAAATTGAGAATGTGTTACAAGCTATCAATGTCATAAACATTGAGAACATATTAGGCTATGAATACTTTAAGTTTGTGATTGAATGGATCACTTTTATGTGTTAAATCATGTTTCAATAACCGTTTGGAATTTGCGATTTATTGAAATCAGTGTAGATTATATGGTGGTGATGATGTAATCAATCACAATTTTGTAAAAAGCTTTACGTGAGGGATTATGCACTTAATTATGGACCCTAAACTATAGCTTTAATTTTGTAATTGAATGCTTTAATCTTGTAGGGAACTTACTGTATATTCACATTCTTGAATATGTCATTTCTGTTGATTGATAATGTTTTGTTTCTATTCAATGCTTTCAAAAGTGGATCTATCTTGTTGGATCATATAGTTGTTAGGGCACCTAGCTTGGCAGGTGCAGTATGCTGGTAGCTAACTGGCAGAACAGCATAGTAATTCATTATTGGTTTATATTTTGCAGATTAATTTGTACCATAACATGATGGACAAAGAAGGTACTAATGGTGAAAAACAGCCCATTAAGGCATATAAAGTTGCCCATGAGGAAATCGATAGTTACACTAATGAACAAATAATCTGATGAAGTCTCTCCAGTACTCATGAACAGGGTAAGATTTACTAACTCGTGTGTAAATTATAATCCATGCTTTGTTTATCTCCATCCAACTTCCGTGGATATGGTGATCCATGCTTAGGTTGATGCTTTTTTAAGAAAGAATTTGATGATGTAGATGTAAAGATTGGTGCTCGTTTGCAAGTACCCGGCACGTCAGGTCAGTAGTTATTTTTCCTTTTTGCTTTACTTATTTTTATTTCAATGTTATAGTCAAAGACACGAACTTAAATGAAACTGCCCTCTGCAAAGTGTGTTATAAGGTTCCCACACCTGGTAGGCTGGTATCAATTATCAAGTATCAGACTAGTTGCAGTGGGCTATAAATGGATCCAACCGTGTTTTATAATGACATAAGGGAGGAAAAATGTACTATTAACCAAAAATGATTGAAATTGTAGTTTCTTAGCGTCACCGTTGTAGTATAATTGCAGAGATTATGATGGAAAAATTATGCAATCGAACATCCGTGGGTTCCTTTATAATGTGCACATAATGAATGATTTATGTAACATTTCCCTTTTGATAATAATCATAATATTACACATTTTCCTTATGCGCACATTATTGTTGGATACCAGAGATGAAGATGTTGATGGAGATCCAAATATGTATATGAACTTGCTTACGGTTGCTGGCACGGTAATTCTGCCTTTCCTGATAAGTGACTCAAATGGACGAACTCTTATGGTAATCTACTTATCTTTTTACATTAAAAATCTTTATAAATCTACCTCTTCATAATAGAAGGAGGTTATTATATGTGATCATGTTTATTTTGCTCTCAATAGCACATAAAAGCATAACAGTCCAACTTGCAGCAACAATCACAACCTCGTCTAGGATCTGTATGTACCCGTACATTTCAAGAGACGACTGTTACTACATTGACACACTTAGCTACATCCGCACGCAAAAGGAATGTGGTTATGGTTGAGGCTTTCCCATCAAACCATCATTAGGCAATGCCGACCCGTTTACATATGGTGAGCTCTTATGCATAACAGCAAAGAGAAATGATGTAACAATTATGAAGGCCCTTTGCAGATTTGTATATGGTAGTATTTGTTCGAAAATACTTCTCTAACACATTTTGTTGATGCTGATCTTCAGATGCTCATGAAGTCATCTTCTTTTTTGTTACTCATGTTGTTATGTACTTTAATTGGTCAATAAGATGTGAAACAATATTTTCCATTAGTCACTTTTTTGAGATGTTTGTTTCTCCGAGAATTATTTTATATTATATTATTAGTTAAAGTTATTATAATTATTATAATTAAAATTAATTACTCCGTAGATTTTACACCTAGATATGGAGTAATATATTATTTTATTATTATTATTATCTATTTTCCAAATATACGGAGTAGTTGTTTGTTCACGCGTTTTAGTGTGTATATTTGAGTTACTTGTTGTCATTTGTTCACGCTTTTAGGTGTGTAGTGACTTGTTTCCATTTGTTCACGTTTTTAGCTGTGTCTATTTGAGGTGACTTGTTCACTATTATGGGCGTGAATTTTTTTACAAGGAAGGTTCACACTTCAAGTTGTAGAAATTCATCAAATACCTTCACACTGACAAGTGTGTAGATCTTTGATTAAAATTTGTTACGGGCATTTTCCACACACCTCATGGAAACGTGAACTTTGATATTCTACACACATGAAAACGTGTATATATGGCTTAAAAAATGTGTACAATCAACTATTTTGTTGTAGTGTAATCTCTTATTCTAACAATGGGTGAAACGGTGTTTAAGAAAAAAAAAAACATGCAAGCAAATACATGTATGAATCAAATGGCCGGGTTGGGTTGGGTCGAGTAGGCCCAAGAGTATTACATCTTCCCAAATACCACACGAGCAATAAGGGATTAGTTCTCCTACTTCAAGGTTGCTTCTTGAATGTACTATGGATGATATCATTCTAGAGACCTATAGGTGTAAAATGGGAAGGTCGGTAAAGTTGGGTAAAGGGTCCAAACGGGTAAATTTGGCACAGGTTAACGTGAAACAGAATATGAAAAAGTATTATAACAGTGATATCCTTCAGGTATGGTACTACCACATTAAAAACATAATACGTATATCCATTATTAGTCGTGAGATTAGAAAGTTGAGGTAAACAGTGAAATCATCAACATAGTAGCTTACAACTACCATTAATCTAAGGATCATACTTTGACATATTAAAATTTTAAACTCCATTAATCTAAGGAGCAGCAGAATACTTGAGTACACGAAACATAAAACTTTTAGCATTCCAGTTTACACAATCAATTTCCGTTCGTTGCAATCAGGGTAAAAGTTAAAAAAAAAAAAAAAACACAGAAACTATGAGCATTTGGAAATCAGAAACTTAAAGTTTTCTATGAAGAGGGTTGTGATGCTATAGCAAGTTCATGAAGGCATACCCTATTTCAATCTTGCTTCTCGTTATCAATTTCATAACAATGCAGGCCTCTGCACGTACGCTAGAAAAACGTTCTTGAATCTTATCCTTCTTTGATGCTGGAAGCTTTTTCATTATATCCTCAACCAGATCAAATGATGAAAAAATGTCATTAATCTTATCACCCCCTTGTTTCATCTGCTCAAACAGATCATTCCAATAGTTCTGGATCTGTGAAAATTCCTCTTTGACAAATTTCCCTTCATCAATATATGTCTCCCCTTGTTCATTCATAATCTCCTTGTGGCGCTCCGTTTGTGATTTAGTTTGATCAATATGAGTTTTATTGGTCTCACATTTAATCTTCTCCTCCTTTAGAAGCATATGCAACTCGGTCAAAATTCGTTGTGCTCTATTTGCATTCCACAATTCTTTCATCTCCTGCATGATATCATAGTTTATAATGAACAATATAATAATCTCCGTTATCAATAGTCATAAGTCTTCATTGTAAAAATACCTCACGTGAGCATATCGTGACAGTGGCACTTGGAGAACCATCTAACATATAGTTTTTGACTTCCGTAGGCATGTTTATTTTCTTTTGTCCTTCCTCCTCCAAGTATACGTTATATGGATAAATTTCGAGACTCGTTAACTTAGAAAATGGAGAAGGTAGATGTGAAAGTAGCTGTACATTTAATGCAAGAGCCTGAAAATTTTTACACAAAATGAACATGATGTATACAAACATAAATATTCAAATACATGAGAATGAGTTTAAGTATCAGTATTAATGAAAATGTTATGATTGAAGTGAAAATGTTATGAATTTAAGTATCATTATTAATGAAAATGTTATTTCATCAAAAAATACGATACAATTTTAAACCACCTACGTACAAAAAAGAATGAGTAAGGTAGAATCCTTTTCTAAATGCATGTATAACATAATAGAGTAATGATAGATCACGTATACACAGTAAAGAACGAATACCTCTATAATTTCCAATCCAAGCGTAAGATATTTGGCATTGCCGAACTGTTGAAGCACGTCAATAATTTTAGAAACATCCCAATTTGGATTGTCAATATAGAAATTCACTTTCTCCAAAGAAAACAAACCATCTGCAGAAAACTTCCTATAATATGGACTTTTAAACACCAATGAGGATAATTCGGGTGCAGAAATCGTAAGATCCCATTGGCAATCTACAACAGTGAGATGCTTAAGGAGAGGTGCTACCACATTAACGACAGAATTCCAACGCCCACCAAAAAGCGTGAGATTAGAAAGTTGAGAATGGGAAATGGTTGCACCATTCAAACAATGTATGTCGCAGTCACTTAAGGTAAGATTCTTTAAGTTTGGACACTTACATAAAAGACCACCAAACTTATCAAACTCATTAGGATTTCTATTACTGAACGTGACAGAAGAAAGACACAACGTTGTTAAAGCTAGTAAGTCCCAGGATGATTTGATCTTAATGTAATAATTACACCCTCTCAAACTGAGATCTCTAAGAGATTGAGAAATAAAAATAGAAAAAGGAAGGTCGACATCATTTGTGTGCCTATATATAATAGTCATCTTTTCGACATTGTGCGAAAAAGCATAGTTCAAAATCTTTGTAACACACTCTTGGCTAACTTCATGAATTTCAAGTTTAATAGACGACAGATCTATTTCATTATTGCGGGAAGACAGAACACCAGTAACATACTCACAGAATTTGGGTAATGAATCTGAACTGTAATTAAAGAAACCGAGATGTGGGATTGACTTCCATATATTCTTCCATCTAGATGACAAAATACTAGTTTTGATAGCATCTTTGGTGTCGATATAAGAGAGAATTTTGTTAATGATATCATCTGACAAGTTGCTTAGTCTATCGCCTTCTGTGGTCATTCTCACTATCTAAGCTGCAAGTTAATAACATAAATCAAGAACCAGTATAATGTTGTTGCATTTAAGCTACAGCACGAACATAGTAGTTTTAACCAGAGAATCAGTATATATAATGTTGTTGTTGCATTTAAGCTACAGCATTTGAGAATCAATATAAGTTCTGCAAACTTCCAGGTGTCATACATCAACTATCTTTTACGTTATTCATATTGTTTAAGTTCTCTACATCGAATATAATGTTTGTTCAAACCAGTTTTCATGGAATGTTTATATTGAATTTAAAAATATTCATATTATATTTGAAATACTTAAATACTCCATAAGATTAAAGTTGTTAATATATATTTTTTAGTCCAATAACATTGAAAATTAATTAGTAATTTACTACTTGATTATCATCTCATGTAATTTGGTTAGCATCATCTTATTATTTTAATCTTCATTCTTGTATTCAATAAAATCACTAACTTTTGTTAATACACTAATAGTCTAATACAGAGTATAATTCATCTTTTAAATTCTTGAAACTTTTAATAAATTCAATACAAGTATACGACAGTCTGCTACTAAAAATTTATAAAATTGATGATTTAAGTCCTAAAATTTATAAAATTTATGGTGCGGAGCACCGACGCTGAATCAACATTTTTTTGTTTTGACCCACTATAAATGAAAGGGGATAAGAGGACCCAAGAGAGCTGCAACTTTAGGCCGTTTTGGAACCCTAAAAGGGTTTCAATCATGATTCCTTCAAGATCAATACCAATTTCATGTTATATGTTGAAGATTCATGAAGATTGAAGCTCCATTTCCATCATCCTTTCCATTTCCTTTTGTTTCTTATCTCATTTTGGTAGTTTTCTTCTTTAACTAGTTGTAATGATGAATGATTGTTATTTCTTTGATTTAGTTCTTATTTATGCAATGATTATAGCTTAGATTACTTGTGTTCACTTGATTTGTAAACTTGATGCTTGGATTTTGCTCTAATTTATGAATTAGGTATTTGAATGAGTTGATGATCGGATAGGCGTTCACATGGAGCTCGAAGAAGCAACCCATTGTGACTCTGTCAACGTGTGAAGCTGAGTTTGTTGCAGCAACATCGTGCACCTGTCATGCAATATGGCTCAGGAAGTTACTAAATGAGCTTAAGTTTTTTCAAAAGGAAGCTACAGAGATATATGTGGATAACAAGTCTGCGATTGCTCTAGCAAAGAATACAGTCTTCCATGATCGAAGCAAACACATCGATACGAAATACCATTACATCAGGGAGTGTGTTGCAAATAAAGAGGTGCAAATAAAGTACGCGAAGTCATATGACCAAGTTGCTGATATTTTCACAAAGCCTCTAAAACACGAGACGTTTCAGAGATTACGGAATATGCTCGGAGTAACGAAATCAAGTTTAAGGGGGGCTGTTGGAAAATAAACTTGATTTTGGGCTATGTGTTTTGGATATGGGCTTGCAAGTATCAAGTCTTTTGGATCAAGATCATAATCCATTATGTAGAAACTTCTTGTAAAATGTAGTAGACAGAGTGTGTAGAATGATCTTACAAAATATCTAGGTCTAGAAGTATCATAATACTAAGAAATATCTAGATGCTAGTAGATTGTGAAGTATTCTAGACTACTCCATTGAGTAGTATAAATAGAGGGCTTCACCCCTCATTTGTAATCAAGCAACAAAGCAATTCAATAAGCAATAAAAGAAAAAATTTCAATATCAATCAAACTTCTAAATCATCAATCCCCTCTTCCACAAATAATATACATAACCTCCTATATTTCCAACAAGGGTTTCGTAGTTTTGTAGACACAAAGTCAATATTGGAAAGTGGTATTTTCCATGGTTTAGTTACCATACTGGTCATGATCCTCTGAATATTCCCTGCCCATTTTGTTTTAGCTACCAAGAATGGTCTAATCTTGTTGGTTTTATAGCTGGAATAGTCATTAAGTCCTAGAGAAAGTGATTCGTCTTGGGTTGACGACAGTAGGAGTCTTAGGGTTTTTGGGTTGATTGACTTGATGTGAATGTAAACTCTGGATCACCCTGTTTTGAGTTTTTTTCAGTCTTAGACGATTTACTCAAAATCGGCTTCGAGCACATGCGAGGTGTTTAATTTCTTCTCAACCGTGTGGGAAGAAGTCTGGGAGTTGTTTCGGATGGTTTGGTCTGGGGAACTGAAACATTAATACCGATTATACCTGGCAAACGGGTCGAGATGGGTCGGGTTGGGTCAAAGATCAAATGGGTTCGGGTCGAAATGGGTCATGGGTCGAAACGGGTCAGAATTAAAATGGGTCGGACGGGTTGGGTCGAACGGGTTGGGTCGAGACCCGGGTCGGGTTGGGTCAAGACCCGGGTCGGTTGGGTCGGGCTAGTAAAAATTTTCTTGTTTGTATTTTCTGTTGTGTCTCTTCCGAACACGCGGGCCGAAAACGGGCCCCGAAATCGCGAGCCGAAAACGGGCCCCGAAATCGCGCGCCGAAAACGGGCCCCGAAATCGTGCGCCGAAAACACGCGCCGAAAATGGCCGACCAAAACGCGCGCCCAAAACGGGCCCCGAAATCGGCGCCGAAATCGCGCGCCGAAAACGAGCGCCGAAAACGGGCCCCGAAATCGCGCGCCAAAATCGGGCGCCGAAAACGCGCAACAAAAATAGCGCGCCGGAAAACGGGCGCCGAAAACGCGCCCCGAAATCGCGCGCCGAAAACACGCGCCCCAAAACGGGCTCCGAAATTGGGCTCCGAAATCGCGCGCCGAAAACGGGCCTCGAAATCGCGCCCCAAAACGCGCGCCGAAAAAAAAATCTTTTGAAGTGAACCCATTTGTGTCTTCAAGTAATTTTTGTATTATGTGATTGGACCCATTTGGGTCTTTAAGATATTTGTTATGTTATATGCTTGGACCCATTTGGGTCTTCAAGTAAATCCAATGGACCCATTTTTAAGACTTTGGGTCCATTTTGCCATGTCTAATACCGATTAACACCATTTCGAGTTTTAAATGGTGTGTAATTTTCAAGACTTTCGTTGGATTCTCAGACGCAAGAACACTTTTCATGGCTACAACTAATCGACTAGGGCATTTTAATTAATCTTTTCCGGAGAATACAAATTACATCAATAATTCTAGACCTAACGACTTCTAACAGAACTTCTTGTACTCTTACCTTGATGTTAATTTGTGTTGAAGAAAATAAATTTATTATAAGTGTGGTAAACAGGCAAGGTTGAATAGTATTCAAATTATTCACCATTCTATTAATCGACCAAAATAACTATCATCATGTGAGGTGCATATAAAAGTGAACGAATTAAAAAAATCCCATTGTGGATTTGTAAAACGGACATGTGACATAATTTAGGTTTCTAATCTGAATATAATAATTTCATGAAATAATAATAGTTAAAATCCAAAAAAAAAAATAAAATAAAATAAAATAAAATAAAAACTCTCTGTTTAGTAATCAATCAGGCCACACACAAATGCAGATGCCACAACCACAATAATCACAATAAGAATACGAATAAGTATCATAACTATATCACCATTGTTTTATACTAGAGATTGTCACCCTGTTCATTCGGTTGTGTTATCACTTAAATCCCTGAACGAAAAATGCACTCGATGGGCTATCTGGTGGTGATTTTGTTGGATATGACCACACTACAAAAACAAAAAAAGTCGCAACATTCAGCAAAAAAGACATAATCACAAAAACTGGTTGACCAACAAGATTTGCATATATGGGAAATTAATAGGATGGTAAAGAGAACACAACCTTGAAATAAAGGTATTCAATAAAAATATTGATCAGATTTTCAATTCAGTTTAAGAGCATAAAGATAATGATAATAAAATGATTTTCAGTTTAATTGCTTTTGGGGTAACATATAAGAAAATGATTAAAACCTGAAAGCAAAACATACGGAAATCAGAAACTTACCATTTGCTATGATGACGGTTGTGATGCTATAGCTAGTTAATCATTTCAGACACCATCTCATCGAAATCAATCTTAAACTCATCTATCATTTTTTTCATGACAACGTAGGCCTCTGCACGTAAACTAGGTAAACATGCTTGAATCCCATCCTTCTTTGATGCTGGAAAATTGTCCAATAATTTTTCAATATAACAAAACTTAGAAAGAATCTCATTAATCCTAGCTCTCCGATGGTCAATCAACAACTCCAAACGAAACCAACCAAATTTCTCGATCTGTGATAATTTCTCTTTGACAAGTTTCTCTTCATCAACCTGATCTAAATGAGCTTTATTGATCTCCCAAGGCTCTAGCAGCAACCGCAACTTAGCCAACTGTTTTTGTGCTAATGCGACATTCTGCAATGCTTGCGCCTCCTGCATGATATCGTACAGCTTATGATTAATAGTATCTGAGTAGAGCAAAAAGTTAATGATAGTTCGGATATAAATTATTCTTCATGGTGAAACTACCTGACGTGAGAATATCGTGACAGTGGTACTTAGAGAACCATCAACCAGATAATTTTTCACTTCTTCAGGAAAGTTTATTTTCTCTTGTCCTTCCTCCACCGAGTTTAAGTTTTTTGGATAAATCTTGAGACTAATTAAGTTACCAAAAGAAGGTTGATGTGAGACTAGTTCCACATTTGATGCAAGAACCTGAAAAGTATTATACAAAAATGAACATGATTATATATATACTCCGTGTGTGTGTGTATATATATATATATATATATATATATATATATATATATATATATATATATATATATATATATATATATATATATATATATATATATATATAATCAAGAGGGAAACACTTTTTTGGGAGGAAGGGAGAAGTAATTTTTTTTTATTACGTATTTTTCGAAAAAAAAAATTTCCAACATTAAGAGCACACGAAAATATGAATATTTAAAAAAGACACTTTGATAAATGTTATTATTTTGGCGGGAAAATGCGAAAACTGATAACATGCAGTATGCGTAATGTTATTACTGAATGTTATATCATATGTGTAGTTTTTTTTTCAAGATTTAGCCCGATTTCCTAAACCCAAAACCCTAAACCCTATAGTCTAAACTCTAAACCGTTCGTGTTAAATTCAATCTAAACCCTAATTTCTAAACCCTAATAGCTAAACACTAATAGCTAAACCATAATATTTGACCCCTAATAGCTAAACCTTAATTTATAAACCCTAAAAAAAAACTCAGCAGCAAAACATTCAGTACACTGAAAGTTATCATTTATTAGCGTTTTCCCGCCAAAATAATAATAATATATCACGAAGTGTCTTTTTAAAATGTTCATATTCTCGTGTGGTCTTGATGCCTGAAATTTTTTTTTTTTGAAAAAACGAAAAAAATTTACTTCCCCCCACTTCCCCCCAAAAAAGTGCTTCCCTCTTGATTAAATCTATATATATATATATATATATATATATATATATATATATATATATATATATATATATATATATATATATATATATATATATATATATATATATACTTTATCTGAAGTGTGTTCAAAATAGAATGAAGTGCTAATAGATTCAAGTATTAACCTTAAAAAATGAATACCTCTACAACTTCCAATCCAAGCGTAAGATATTTGACATTTCCAAACTGATGAAGCACGTGAATAATTTTGGGAACATCTTCATCATATGGATAAGAAATATAGAAATCCACTTTCTCCAAAGAAGAGAAACCATATGCGGAATACAATTCGGTATAGTATTCACTTTCATACGTCAATGAGGATAATTTGGGTGCAGAAATCTTAACATCCCCTTTGAATTTTACAATAGATAGATCCTTCAAATGAGGTGCTACCACATTAACAACAGAATACGAACGTCCATTTTTAATCGAGTGATTAGAAAGTTGAGAATGGCAAACGGTGAAATCATCAACATATATGTTGCAGTCAGTTAAGGTGAGATTTTTCAAGTTTGGGCACTTAGAAAAAAGACCACCAGACTCAACATCACCTTTAGCATGGCTAACTTCGGTGCTGGGGCTTTCTCCGTCTTGGAAAGGAATTACGTTACGGAAATTGACACGACCAAAATTCAATGTTGTTAAAGTTGGTAGGTCCCAAGATGATTTGATTGTTGTTGATATTGAACATTCAAACAAAGTGAGATCTTTAAGAGACTGAGAGATGAAAAGTGAAAGAGGGAATTCGATATGCTTTCTTACGTAAGAACAAATAATAGTCATCTTCTGGACATTGTGCGAAAACGCATAGTTCATAATTGATTCGACAAACGCTTGGCTAATTTCTCCACCAAAACAAAGTCTAACGGACGACAATTCTATTTCATTATTGCGGGAAGACAGAACATGAGTAACATACTCAGTGAACTTGGGTAATGAATCAAAATCATAAGTATCGAAATTGAGATATGGGATTGACTTCCATGTATTCTTCCATCTAGATGACAAAATACTAGTTTTGATAGCATCTTTGGTTTCGATGTAAGACAGAATTTTGTTGATGATATCGTCAGGCAAGCTGCTTAGTCTATCAGCAGGTAGATTCATTCTCACTACTTAAGCTGCACGTTGATAACATAAAGCAAATACATGATTTTCATTACAAAAAAAAAAAAAAAAAAAAAAAAACAATGCGCAGAGCACTATTTAAACATAGACAGATTCTGGAAACTATTAGCTGCAGTACACCATTTACGTTAGTTCATGTGGTTTAAGTTCTCTACACCAATAATAATGTTTTTCAAACCACTTTTAATGGCATGTTTATATAGAATTAAAACATTATTTGTTACTTTAATATAATTTTTGATAAACTTTATACAGAGTATTCTCTTACTGATATATTCATCTTCTAATTGGTTCTAATTTTTAATAAATTCAATATTAGTAAACGACAGACTACTAGCTACTAGAAATTTTGGGAACCTATTTGCCAAAAAATTGACCTTTTAAGTCCCAAAACTTTTGATATAGACAATATAGTTTAACGGTTGCTTTACGTCGTTTTGGATTAATTATACTAATACGGTATGATTACACAAGCCTAATAACGTAATAATATTCAAGTTGGGTTCAGAATTACCTTCACAACGACAACGAATTTATCAACAAGCGTCGTACGTTTCCCCACGCTTCACTTCCTGTTTTTCTTCTTCCGAATACTATCTTTTTTTACTATAGCGAATAGTAAATATATAACCTACGAATATTATAGTGAATGTATAAACTACGAATCTGTTTATATAATTACGATTTATTGTGAATGGAAACTCGATATGTATATCGTTTAATTACTCAACCGAATCTCCAAGTTTTTAGTGATATGATATTGTTACCTTCTTTTAATATGGAACAGTTAAAATTAATAATTAATTAATTAATTAAATAAAGCAAGTTAGGTAAAACTTGTTGATTTCTATTAAATAAAATTACGTGGATAATCCATGTGGTTTATCTAAATTTTCATGCGTAGTCCTTAAATTTTTTGTTTTTGTATTGATAAGCTTTTGAATGATTTTAACTTTTTTTTTTTGTGTGGATCCGTCTAGTGAACGTTTTTATATTACTATATCATAACATGTGTGAAAGGACCCGTCTTTAACCACCTGGACGAAGTCATCAACATTTGGTCCCATTGCGATGATCGACTCCAAGTAATTGTTAGATTATGGAGACATTTATACAAAACGAGAGAAAAAAAAAAAAAAAAACTGTTCCAACACTTGGTCTCCTTTCTAACAGCTGCTTAGTCTATCGCCTTCTGTGGTCATTCTCACTATCTAAGCTGCAAGTTAATAACATAAATCAAGAACCAGTATAATGTTGTTGCATTTAAGCTACAGCACGAACATAGTAGTTTTAACCAGAGAATCAGTATATATAATGTTGTTGTTGCATTTAAGCTACAGCATTTGAGAATCAGTATAAGTTCTGCAAACTTCCAGGTGTCATACATCAACTATCTTTTACGTTATTCATATTGTTTAAGTTCTCTACATCGAATATAATGTTTGTTCAAACCAGTTTTCATGGAATGTTTATATTGAATTTAAAAATATTCGTATTATATTTGAAATACTTAAATACTCCATAAGATTAAAGTTGTTAATATATATTTTTTAGTCCAATAACATTGAAAATTAATTAGTAATTTACTACTTGATTATCATCTCATGTAATTTGGTTAGCATCATCTTATTATTTTAATCTTCATTCTTGTATTCAATAAAATCACTAACTTTTGTTAATACACTAATAGTCTAATACAGAGTATAATTCATCTTTTAAATTCTTGAAACTTTTAATAAATTCAATACAAGTATACGACAGTCTGCTACTAAAAATTTATAAAATTGATGATTTAAGTCCTAAAATTTATAAAATTTATGGTGCGGAGCACCGACGCTGAATCTAACATTTTTTTGTTTTGACCCACTATAAATGAAAGGGGATAAGAGGACCCAAGAGAGCTGCAACTTTAGGCCGTTTTGGAACCCTAAAAGGGTTTCAATCATGATTCCTTCAAGATCAATACCAATTTCATGTTATATGTTGAAGATTCATGAAGATTGAAGCTCCATTTCCATCATCCTTTCCATTTCCTTTTGTTTCTTATCTCATTTTGGTAGTTTTCTTCTTTAACTAGTTGTAATGATGAATGATTGTTATTTCTTTGATTTAGTTCTTATTTATGCAATGATTATAGCTTAGATTACTTGTGTTCACTTGATTTGTAAACTTGATGCTTGGATTTTGCTCTAATTTATGAATTAGGTATTTGAATGAGTTGATGATCGGATAGGCGTTCACATGGAGCTCGAAGAAGCAACCCATTGTGACTCTGTCAACGTGTGAAGCTGAGTTTGTTGCAGCAACATCGTGCACCTGTCATGCAATATGGCTCAGGAAGTTACTAAATGAGCTTAAGTTTTTTCAAAAGGAAGCTACAGAGATATATGTGGATAACAAGTCTGCGATTGCTCTAGCAAAGAATACAGTCTTCCATGATCGAAGCAAACACATCGATACGAAATACCATTACATCAGGGAGTGTGTTGCAAATAAAGAGGTGCAAATAAAGTACGCGAAGTCATATGACCAAGTTGCTGATATTTTCACAAAGCCTCTAAAACACGAGACGTTTCAGAGATTACGGAATATGCTCGGAGTAACGAAATCAAGTTTAAGGGGGGCTGTTGGAAAATAAACTTGATTTTGGGCTATGTGTTTTGGATATGGGCTTGCAAGTATCAAGTCTTTTGGATCAAGATCATAATCCATTATGTAGAAACTTCTTGTAAAATGTAGTAGACAGAGTGTGTAGAATGATCTTACAAAATATCTAGGTCTAGAAGTATCATAATACTAAGAAATATCTAGATGCTAGTAGATTGTGAAGTATTCTAGACTACTCCATTGAGTAGTATAAATAGAGGGCTTCACCCCTCATTTGTAATCAAGCAACAAAGCAATTCAATAAGCAATAAAAGAAAAAATTTCAATATCAATCAAACTTCTAAATCATCAATCCCCTCTTCCACAAATAATATACATAACCTCCTATATTTCCAACAAGGGTTTCGTAGTTTTGTAGACACAAAGTCAATATTGGAAAGTGGTATTTTCCATGGTTTAGTTACCATACTGGTCATGATCCTCTGAATATTCCCTGCCCATTTTGTTTTAGCTACCAAGAATGGTCTAATCTTGTTGGTTTTATAGCTGGAATAGTCATTAAGTCCTAGAGAAAGTGATTCGTCTTGGGTTGACGACAGTAGGAGTCTTAGGGTTTTTGGGTTGATTGACTTGATGTGAATGTAAACTCTGGATCACCCTGTTTTGAGTTTTTTTCAGTCTTAGACGATTTACTCAAAATCGGCTTCGAGCACATGCGAGGTGTTTAATTTCTTCTCAACCGTGTGGGAAGAAGTCTGGGAGTTGTTTCGGATGGTTTGGTCTGGGGAACTGAAACATTAATACCGATTGCATATAACCACGTTATATCTTGTGTCGTTCTTACATTTACGCATTTATTATCTTTCGTTCATTAAGTGGGTTTGAGTGATCTTGATAGAATAACTACTCGGCTAGTAGTCTTGTAGAATTACTAGCGTTGTTTGGGTCCTAATATCCTAACAGTAATGTCCTTAAAATGAGCAAATGCACAGCGGAAGACTTAATTCGTACCTGAGAATAAACATGCTTAAAAGTGTCAACCAAAAGGTTGGTGAGTTCATAGGTTTATCATAATAATCATTTCAATATCTTAATAGACCACAAGATTTCATATACACAAACATTTTAATAAAAATATTCTAAGTGGTTGAGCACTTGGTAACCATACTTAACATTTAATCAACGTCGCATATTCCCTTTATTATGAAATCTCACTACACCGTACCAAGTGTAGTCACCGAAACGAAGTACTGTGCAAACGTTGAATACTGGTCGTCCAGTCCGGTTGGGGTTGTCAGGCCCGATAGATCTATCAACAGGATTCGCGTTTACAATACCACATGTAAATAGTAGTTACCAAGTTACAGGGAGATATGCCAGTGGTACAACTCAACGTAGAATATATTTTAAGTACTTATGTCTATCTCGTAAACATTTATAAAAGCAGCGCATGTATTCTCAGCCCAAAAATATATATTGCAAAAGCAATTAAAAAGGGAGCAAATGAAACTCACCATACTGTATTTTGTAGTAAAAATACATATGACGTCATTGAAGAAGTATAGGGTTGGCCTCGAATTCACGAACCTATATCATTCATATATATATATTAAAACATATACTTTTTAATTTGTGTTTATATTCAAAATGATTAATATTTTTATAGTTATATTAATATATATGTATATCTGTTTAGTGTTATATTAAAAATACCTAGATTGTTATAAATATGAATATTTCTAAAATGATTTATTGATATAGTTAATATATACTTATAATTCTACTAATAATAATATTTTTTACAACTTTCATTATTTGTTATATTCATAATATTTTTAATAATAACAATATTGATATTATTAATGATCATAATACTTTTTGTTTTAAGGATAACTTTAAATAAATTGTAGTAATGATAATAGGTTTTAATAATAATAGCACTGATAATGATAATCTTAATAATAATAATAATGAGTAATAAGTAAAACTACCTCAAAGAAGTCGTCTAAAAAAAATGCCCAAGTCCGGGTTTGAACCCGCGATGTCCCGCTAACCCGATAATATCCTTCTTCTTCTTCTTTTAAAAAAAATATATATATACTCTAGTCCAAGCTCGAACCCGAGACCTCTCGTTTAACACAACACTCCAAGACCATCATTCTGCTTATTGTTTTTCTAATATAAATGGTAGTTAAATTCTATTATCTCTTGTCTGTGACTCGTCATACACAACCACTTCATCTTCATCATATTCATCTCATCATCATCGTTCTATTCTATTTTCATTATGATCATAACCCCTATTGTCCCACATCATAATTATCATAATCTCGTGTACCATTACTATCCTTGTTCAGTTTTGAAACTACCAGATACATAAGCAACGATTTCTTATGATCAATGATTTATATCCAGCCCACTAAGTGTATACTATCGGCCCAGAAGAATATACAAGTATATACGGCCCAACATACTAACTCGAAGATCGTGGCCCAACCAAGAATACTTACTCTCTGTCAAAATAAAAAAATAAAAATTAGGACATGGTGACCCTATTTTGTAACAACCAATTTCTTTTTATTAAGTATTAAACAACCACTAGTGTGCAATATGTGGGGTTGGTTTGTTGATTGGTTGTCGACCAGAAAGAACAAAAGAAAGAAACGTGCCATCTTTGTTTCCATACACCTGTCATCATAATTGGGAATAGAAACATAAATAATGGAGCAACAAAAGTTGCACATTACTAACGTTTAGTTCTCTCTCGTTATTACCCGAACGGATACAGAAATGTGAAAGTTGCAGCAGATAGTTTATCTAAATGGATTTTAGGTTTTTGGTTTAGTTCATGGTGGCCTTGTTCATCGAAAAGAAACAGAAACGAACATGGCCATGGTGTAGCTAGGTGATGTTGGAATAGTGGTGTACGATGGTGGCTTGAACATACTGGTAACCTTCTTCGTAGGGTTTGGTTATGGTGGAAGTGATCAAAGGTTCAAGGTGTAGGTGTCGGTTCATCTTGTTGTAGTAAAAATGATTACGAATAGAAAAGAGAGAGATGACGAGGGTGGTGGTAACCGGTTGTATTTGATGGTGATGGTTATCGATGTGACTATGGTGGTGGTTAGGGTAGTTCACGAAGAAGAAGAAGAAGAAGAAGAGAGAGAGAGAGAGAGAGAGAGAGAGAGAGAGAGAGAGAGAGAGAGAAAAGTGGCTCACGATTGTTGATAGTTGAAGTGGGTTGGATGATGAGGGTAGTTGATGGTAGTGGCGGGTGTGGTTCAAACGGGTTGATGATCATCGGTGGTGGCTATTGTAGTGACCCGAACTTTTCCATGTTTATATATATTAATTGAGATTGATATTTACATGATTAAATGTTTCCAACATGTTAAGCAATCAAACTTGTTAAGACTTGATTAATTGAAATAGGTTTCATATAGACAATTGACCACCCAAGTTGACCGGTGATTCACGAACGTTAAAACTTGTAAAAACTATATGATGACATATATATGGATATATATATATATATATATATATATATATATATATATATATATATATATAGTTAACATGATATTATGATAAGTAACATATCATTAAGTATATTAATAATGAACTACATATGTAAAAACAAGACTACTAACTTAATGATTTTTAAACGAGACATATATGTAACGATTATCGTTATAAAGACATTTAATGTTTATATATCATATTAAGAGATATTCATACATGATAATATCATGATAATATAATAATTTAAAATCTCATTTGATATTATAAACATTGGGTTAACAACATTTAACAAGATCGTTAACCTAAAGGTTTCAAAACAACACTTACATGTAACGACTAACGATGACTTAACGACTCAGTTAAAATGTATATACATGTAGTGTTTTAATATATATTTATACACTTTTGAAAGACTTCCATACACTTATCAAAATACTTCTACTTAACAAAAATTCTTACAATTACATCCTCGTTCAGTTTCATCAACAATTCTACTCGTATGCACCCGTATTCGTACTCGTACAATACACAGCTTTTAGATGTATATACTATTGGTATATACACTCCAATGATCAGCTCTTAGCAGCCCATGTGAGTCACCTAACACATGTGGGAACCATCATTTGGCAACCAGCATGAAATATCTCATAAAATTACAAAAATATGAGTAATCATTCATGACTTATTTACATGAAAATAAAATTACATATCCTTTATATCTAATCCATACACCAACGACCAAAAACACCTACAAACACTTTCATTCTTCAATTTTCTTCATCTAATTGATCTCTCTCAAGTTCTATCTTCAAGTTCTAAGTGTTCTTCATAAATTCTACAAGTTCTAGTTACATAAAATCAAGAATACTCTCAAGTTTGCTAGCTCACTTCCAATCTTGTAAGGTGATCATCCAACCTCAAGAAATCTTTGTTTATTACAGTAGATTATCATTCTAATACAAGGTAATAATCATATTAAAACTTTGGTTCAATTTCTATAACTATAACAATCTTATTTCAAGTGATGATCTTACTTGAACTTGTTTTCGTGTCATGATTCTGCTTCAAGAACTTTCAAGCCATCCAAGGATCCTTTGAAGCTAGATCCATTTTTCTCATTTCCAGTAGGTTTATCCAAGGAACTTGAGGTAGTAATGATGTTCATAACATCATTCGATTCATACATATAAAGTTATCTTATTCGAAGGTTTAAACTTGTAATCACTAGAACATAGTTTAGTTAATTCTAAACTTGTTCGCAAATAAAAGTTAATCCTTCTAACTTGACTTTTAAAATCAACTAAACACATGTTCTATATCTATATGATATGCTACCTTAATGATTTAAAACCTGGAAACACGAAAAACACCGTAAAACCGGATTTACGCCGTCGTAGTAACACCGCGGGCTGTTTTGGATTAGTTAATTAAAAACTATGATAAACTTTGATTTAAAAGTTGTTATTCTGGGAAAATGATTTTTATTATGAACATGAAACTATATCCAAAAATCATGGTTAAACTCAAAGTGGAAGTATGTTTTCTAAAATGGTCATCTAGACGTCGTTCTTTCGACTGAAATGACAACCTTTACAAAAACGACTTGTAACTTATTTTCCCGACTATAAACCTATACTTTTTTTGTTTAGATTCATAAAATAGAGTTCAATATGAAACCATAGCAATTTGATTCACTCAAAACGGATTTAAAATGAAGAAGTTATGGGTAAAACAAGATTGGATAATTTTTCTCATTTTAGCTACGTGAAAATTGGTAACAAATCTATTCCAACCATAACTTAATCAACTTGTATTTTATATTATGTAATCTTGACATACCATAGACACGTATACAATGTTTTGACCTATCATGTCGACACATCTATATATATTTCGGAACAACCATAGACACTCTATATGTGAATATTGGAGTTAGCTATACAGGGTTAAGGTTGATTCCAAAATATATATAGTTTGAGTTGTGATCAATACTGAGATATGTATACACTGGGTCGTGGATTGATTCAAGATAATATTTATCGATTTATTTCTGTACATCTAACTGTGGACAACTAGTTGTAGGTTACTAACGAGGACATCTGACTTAATAAACTTAAAACATCAAAATGTATTAAAAGTGTTGTAAATATATTTTGAACATACTTTGATATATATGTATATATTGTTATAGGTTCGTGAATCAACCAGTGGCCAAGTCTTACTTCCCGACGAAGTAAAAATCCGTGAAAGTGAGTTATAGTCCCACTTTTAAAATCTAATATTTTTGGGATGAGAATACATGCAGGTTTTATAAATAATTTACAAAATAGACACAAGTACGTGAAACTACATTCTATGGTTGAATTATCGAAATCGAATATGCCCCTTTTTATTAAGTCTGGTAATCTAAGAATTAGGGAACAGACACCCTAATTGACGCGAATCCTAAAGATAGATCTATTGGGCCTAACAAACCCCATCCAAAGTACCGGATGCTTTAGTACTTCAAAATTTATATCATATCCGAAGGGTGTCCCGGAATGATGGGGATATTCTCATATATGCATATTGTTAATGTCGATTACCAGGTGTTCACCATATGAATGATTTTTATCTCTATGTATGGGACGTGTATTGAAATATGAAATCTTGTGGTCTATTGTTATGATTTGATATATATAGGTTAAACCTATAACTCACCAACATTTTTGTTGACGTTTTAAGCATGTTTATTCTCAGGTGATTATTAAGAGCTTCCGCTGTCGCATACTTAAATAAGGACGAGATTTGGAGTCCATGCTTGTATGATATTGTGTAAAAACTGCATTCAAGAAACTTATTTTGTTGTAACATATTTGTATTGTAAACCATTATGTAATGGTCGTGTGTAAACAGTATATTTTAGATTATCATTATTTGATAATCTACGTAAAGCTTTTTAAACCTTTATTGATGAAATAAAGGTTATGGTTTGTTTTAAAATGAATGCAGTCTTTGAAAAAAAACGTCTCATATAGAAGTCAAAACCTCGCAACGAAATCAATTAATATGTAACGTTTTTAATCAATAAGAAAGGGACATTTCAGCTATCGATTAGGGTGGTGATGAAAAAGGATACGGTTTGGTGAGGGTGGCGGATTAGTTATTGAACAAAACAGAAAATAAACTCGAGCATATAGTGGGCGGTGGATTGTGGTGGTGGTGTTTGATCCTTGGTGGAGGTTCATGGTGATTGGGTGGTTGTGATCTAGTGGCAGGCAGGAGCAAGGGTTGGTGATCAGACGAGGGAGTGAGGATGGAAGATAGTTTTGATCATTATGCAAGTATATGTGTATATATATTATGATATGTATATGTCATGAATCTATATATGTAAGGAAAGTTATAAACACATTAATCTAATCACAAGCTAAATAGTTAAATAATAATATATATAATTAATAAAAGAAACGTTCACAAACACTTATAGCTGTAATATAAGATATTTCCTACCGACAGTTTCGGTACATCGGACTCCGTCGTTAATTCAGTGACGGATAAAAAGTACTCAAATAAATTCCAAATTTTTATGATAATTATATTTATTTATTCTAATCATTATGGTATAAAATTGATTATTTATAATTAAATTATTTTCTAGTTCTCAACCCCAAGTAAAATATACAAAGTGTAAAAATTTAATAAATATCTCCTAAATATACTTTATTTATATAATAAGATATGTTTTAAATAATAATTATCATAATATCATATTTCATAACAACAACATTTAATGTTTCAAATTATACTTCCAATTTTTTATTTATTTATATATATACACACATATCTATTTACAAATAGTGGTTCGTGAATCGTCGAGAGCAGTCAAAGATCAATTGAATATATGAAACAATTCAAAATTTTTGAGACTCAACATAACAGACTTTGCTTATCGTGTCAAAAACACAATATCGTATCGAGAGTTTGATTCAAAATTAGTCGAAATTTTCCGGGTCGTGACAATGTGCGTAGCATGTGAGGGCAAAATAGTCCATCCCACTCTATTTCTATTCCAATTCTTCTTCACCTACCTTAAGAGAGTGGCTTATCGAGTGATTCTGTTTTGGTTTAGGTCGAAGAGGATAGTGAGGTGGAGAACTTTGTGTCTGCTGGTTCGGATGTATTGGGGTTAACCTTATTATATTTAGGTAATAAGGTTTCAGTTTGTGGGGATATGACTTCGTCCTTGTCTGATGGATTGGAACAAGTTATCATCTCAGCAGGTAGTTTAGGCCCTTTAGGTAATTTAGGTGGTGGAAATGATGTGGATAAGGTGGGGACTTGCAACGTTTTGGGTTGAATTGGTGCTAAAGATTGTCCGTGTTGTGTTGTGTTGTGTATAGAAAAACCTTAAGGGGCACTCGTTGTCAAAGTTCAAGTCCAAGGGGTCAAACGGGGAAGGTAATGGCAATGGCTTGAAGACGTCGGACTTTAGATGAATCTTCCAAGGTCAAGAAGAAGAAAAAAAGGAAGGGCAAGCTGGTTGTGGTGGACAAGGACGGGGATGATGATTCCATTTGTATTGCAGAAGGTGATTTGGATATGGACTTTTATATATTCATATCGCGCGAGCAAATCCGTTCGTTTCTCCAAAGTACACGACAAACTTATGAAGTCGGGTTCCGAATGCAAGACTGTTAGTGTTGAAGTTGCGAGGCATGATTCTTCGGGCCCTTCATACGTTTTTTATGCTCGTTTATTCTATTGTTGTGGTGCTTTAGTTCCTGGTGAGTCCTTTTATTGCGGTTGTCTTTGTATTGGTTTGTATTGTTATTGAGTCGAAAACAAACGTTGATTTATTGGCGACTTGACTAACTCTAGAGCCTAAAGTAAATTTTAGGTAGGATTTAAAACCCATGAAAATTTGATTTTACCATTTTCATGGCGTCTCAATTTTATTTTATTTGTTAAAACTTTTTTCCTACTTATTGGCCGGAGGTCCACTCTGAAACAATCTCTCTCTCTATCTGTTGAATAGAGAGAGGGATGACTTTTGGTGTTTCACTCTGGGCGGAGAAATGACTTGTCTTTATTCTCGGATAGGGGAAGGATTGTCTACATCTCACCTCTCCCATACACCGCTTATGTGGTATTGGGTTTTGTTGTTGTTGTTGTTGTTGTTGTTTAGTTTCCTAGTTTCATTCTCCTTTGGTCGTTGGGATGTTTTTCGTGCTTTGTTTTGTTAGTTATGTGCCGACTCTGTAAATTTGTGCAGGTTAATGGTGAAAGTTTCCCGCTTTTACACAAACAAGCTCATTGAATATACGTAGTTAATGAATCACAACTTAATTGTTTTTCTCTACTTCTGTTTCTCTTCTTTCCTATTGGTTTATATTATTTGTGTGGATATTTTTGTGTTGCAAATGAGCAGAGAAAGCATTTAAAATATACACAGGTAACTACATAATAATGTTAAAATTATAAGATACATATATATACTAGCAACAAGACTTGCATTCTGATTAACCTACAAACATAGCAAGTAAAATGTCTCTAAACACATACTCCAGCACCGTATATTGAATGTTTAATGTAATCAAATTTTGTTACCAAGTTCATTTCAGAGCACCAGAAACTAAAAAAAGTATATTACAAATATCAAGTATGACAAACATTCCAACAATAACGATTATGAGCATGTATTTCAGTTATGTTTTTGGAAAGAATCCTGGTAGATGAACATCACATATAAAAAAAAAAAAAAAAAATTCTCCTTATATGCTATAGTAGACAAACCGGGCATTGTTTGGATGACAAACATTCCAACATCATATGGAAATTAGAAATTCTTAATTTTGCTATTACTATGGTCTTGATACTATAGCAAGTTCACGAAGGCAGGCACTAATGCAGCCTTGCTTTTCGTTATTAATATTATAACATTGAAGGCCTCTGCACGCAAGCTAGAAAAACGTGCTTGAATTCTATCCCTCTTTGATGCTGGAAGCTCCCCTTTCAGTAAGTATTCAATCTGACGCAACGTTGAAAATATTTCATTAATCTTTTGGCCCCCTTCATCAATCTGCCAAAACAGATCTTGCCAACAGTTCTCGAAATGTGTCGCCAGTTGATCGTCCATATTTGCCTCATTCCGCTCCATTGGTGATTTACTCTGATCTATAGGAGCACTATTATTATCACATTTATATTTCTGTTTTGCTAGCAGCATCTGCAACTCGAGCATAATTTGTTGTGCTTTTGTGGCATTCTCCAATGCTTTCATCTCCTACATGATATCATAGAACATTATAAAAGTCTTTTGTTTATCATCATCTTTTATTTAATTATTATATTTATATTTATAATTATAATTATATATAGGAAGCGGGTTCTAAGCCTTTTGAAATATCAGATCTCGTGTATCAATTATACTTTTATTCCAAACCATCCCTATTAAATTTTCAACTTATCATTATGTGCTAAAAGTATGTCTGCTAAAAGATTTTCATTATTATAAATTGGGCTAGAATTATTACTCAAATTTGGAAGACGCTACTAATACCATATGAATATCATTATCAAAATTTAAACTTATACTAAAAGCCAAGTAACTTAATCACTTAACATGTATTATAATACGGAGTGTAATACGGAGTATAATACGGAGTATTATACCAAATCAATAGCCATAGAGCATACGAAAATTTTAAGTTGAAATCTAATGTTAAATACTAGTATGATAAATATAGCAACACGACGTGTTCCAATGGTGAAGCTACCTGATGTGAGAATATCGTGACAATGGCATTTGGAGAACCATCTAGCAGATAGTTTTTGACTTCTGTAGGCATTTTTAAATTCTTTTGTTCTTCCTCCTTCATTCGGGAAAGTTGACTCTTGTGTAACGGATGTGGGAAGTGGTCTAAGTTTGCTGGATAAATCTTGAAACTCGTTAAGTTAGCAAATGAAGATGGTAGATGAGAGACTAGTTGCACGGATGATGCAAGAACCTGAAAAATATTATACAAAATGAACATTATGTATACACATAAATAGTTAAATAAATCATAACGAGTGACGTTGAGTCCTATATATGAATATGAAGTGTGTTTAAAATAAATAGAGTGCTAATAAAAAATAAATGTATAAACATTAAAGAACTAATTAATACCTCTACAATTTCCAATCCAAGTGTAAGATATTTGACGTTGCGGAACTGTTGAAGCATGTCTATGATTTTAGGAGCATCTTCTTTATCTGGATAACAAATATAAAAGTCTACTTTCTCCAAAGAAAACAACCCATCTGTGGAAAACGTAAAATGACCTTGCATTTCATACGTCAATGAGGATAATTCAGGTGCAGAAATCAAACCCCCTTGACAATTTACAACGGTGAGAAACTTAAGGTGAGGTGCAACCACATTAATAGCATAAGACTGATATCCATTTATTACATTGAGAGTAGAAAGTTGAGGATGGGAGATGGTAATGAAAGGACCGCATCCATGACATATCTCACACTTAGTTAAGGTGAGATTTTTTAAGTTTGGGCACTTAGAAAAAAGACCACATAACTCATTATAATTATCACCGAATTTGAACTTGACACCATCGAGACACAACGTTGTTAAAGCTGGTAGGTCCCAAGTTGACGTGATCTTAGTGTAATGATAACTTAATCCAATCAAAGTGAGATCTTTGAGAGACTGAGAAATAAAAAGAGAAATAGGGAATTCAATATCCCTGTACCGATAACTAATAGTCATCTTTGAAACATTGTGCGAAAACGCATAGTTCATAATCTTTTTGACAAACTCTTGACTAGCTTCGTCCCTAAAACAAAGTTTAATGGACTCCAATTCTATTTCACTATTGCGGGAAGACATAACATGATTAACAGACTCATAGAATTTGGGTAAATGATTAAGATGGTCAAGTGAGAAATCAAGATGCGGGATTGACTTCCAAGTATTCTTCCATCTAGATGACAAAACACTAGTTCTGATAGCATCTTTGGTATCGCTAAAAGAGAGAATTTTGTTAACGAGATCATCTGGCAAACTGCTTAGTCTATCGACTTCCGCATTCATTCTCACTATTTAAGCTGCAAGTTAATAGCATAAACCAAGAATCATGAGATACTTAATAGGAATTAAAACAAATGCACAACATTACTTAGGCTAAAGAATGAACAAACTAGTTTTAAACAATGACAAATTCTGAAAACTTCCTGTGTACATCATTTTCATTAGTTCATGCGGTGTAAGTTATTTACATCATAAATAATGTTTAATCGAATAAATCATAATACAGTACATAATAATACTGTAACTTATGATTAAATCTGTATTTATTATAAATTATTAATATTGTATAATCAATCAAATCTTGTAATTTAATTATGATCATCTTATTATTTTAGTTTATATATCTTTGTTCTTTTTCTAAATTTAATTAAAAATTAATTAGTACTGTATTGCCATATAATCACCAAAATCAATTAACTCGTAAATACAGTACTTAATTAGTATTAATAACTTAACATTTGTGCTTAATTTGTCTAAAATACTACAATCAATTAAATCGTGTAATTTAATTATGATCATCTTGTGATTTTAGAGTTTATCTTTATTCCTTTTTTATTCAAGAAAAAACACAACTCTTGATGAATAGGGAATACATTGAGTACGACTATTGTAACAGCTTTTAAAAAATCCCATTAAACTCATAAGTATAAAAACAATCTAAACTTTTCTTTTCATTGCGGGGCCAAAGGACTAAATTTATAATCCAAGGACCCTCTGCTGTTCTCTGAAAAAAAAAAAAAAAAAAAAAAAAATAATTCCAAAGGACCCAAAGTGTAAAATCATAATCATCCATGACTTCTTATATATTGAACTTTTTCTTCCTTTATTTTCTTATTTTCGAATCAAATTATTTAAAAAAAAATAAACCTAATATATATTGTTTATTAGTACAAAAATTTAGGTCCAAATTCACCAACAAACCACACATTTGAAGACCCGCAACTTACTGATTCGATGATATTGATGATTCCTCGAGATAATTAGTAAAGCCTAATAATAACAGATAACAGATTAATATAAATATTGAGGTTAGGATGACTATTACCTTCAAAATAAAATGGAGTTTGTACCGTAACTCTGCCGACTGCAGCCCTTCTATTGTCTCTATTCCTTTGGCGTCATCATAATTTTAAGTGTTAATGTGAGATTAGGGTTGAAATTATGAATTTAATGACTTCCTTTAATAGTGAGATCTGGAGTCGTTTCGTCCGCAAGAATCGGAAAACAGGGCTATACAAATGGAAAGTGTATAATCGTAGTTCGATATATTGGCCCAATTTGACTATTTAATTTTACTTTATTATTTTATTAATATTAATATTAATAAATTAATATTAATATATATATTATATATTATTATTATAGCTCAGAGTAATCTTTTCTTTGATTTGGCCCAACTTAATACTGTAATTGGTAAACGTATGTATGTAAAGGATCCCTTCTAATGATAGCAATTTAGGTTGTAGTCAAATCTGCATAAGAAATATTGTACATAGTATTTGTATAATGATTTGAAAATGTCAGTTATATTGGAGGTTTTATTAAATTCTTTCGTGTATGGTAAAATAATCGATAGCCGGATAAATCACTGAATCGTGGTATCACTTTTCGAAAGTAATTATTCGACCCTTATAGCCTGGGTTACACGAATATCACTTTGGGATAAGACAGAGATTAAATTCTTGTTTTGGCAGAAACAAGAATTCCTTTTGCAGAAGAATATTTTGGTGTTCGTAACTTGTGTATTTTTCTCATGCATATTGGTTAATATATTTATATACACCCTTAATCATGAAAGAGTCTTTTATTAAAATCAATTGGCCGGTTGATTAATAAAAGTATCTTCTATAATATTCAAAAGTGGTTACAGGAAGAATATTTCTATAAACAAATATTATCACTTCCATCATTAAAGTAAAAGTTGTTACTTTTACAATAAACAAATATTATATTTTACAACTATCAAAGCATGAGTGATCACTTTATAATAAACAAGTATTATTCCTTCAACCACTAAAGCAAAAGTGGGTGCAAGAATAATTCTTCCGTAATCACTCAAAATTGTGTTAAGTGTTTTCTTACTGCTGTCTCTTAAGAACCAGCACTGCAAAAGGACCAGCAGCGCAAAAATCAGCAAACAGGACCAGCAGCGCAAAAGTCAGCATACAGGACCAGCAGCGCAAAAGTCAGCATACAGGACCAGCAGCACAGAGGAACCAGCAAACAGGACCAGCTGCGCAGAACAACCAGCACAGGGACCAGCTGCGCAGAACAACCAGCACAGGGACCAGCTGCGCAAAACAACCAGCACAGGGACCAGCTGCGCAGAACAACCAGCACAGGGACCAGCAATGCAGAACAACCAGCACAAGGACCAGCAATGCAGAACAACCAGCACAAGGACCAGCAATGCAGAACAACCAGCACAAAACACTTAGCCAAATTTCAGCTTACTAAGAAAACTTAGTACTGAAAACACTTAGTCAAATTTCAGGTAGACCAAGTCATGATAGTAAATAATGGAAAACCACTTTTGGGTTCGGGTAATCTATCACTTAATGGGTGTACACTCCGTACCTCCAAACCCATTTACAAGTGTAGATTAAAACCCAAAATTACACTAAATTTACAACAATCCTCCCCAATTTAGTGCAATTCGTTTCATGAGAATTAAACAAATTAAAACAAAACTCATGCATAAATGAAAATATCTTGAAGATTGAATTTTCACCTTAGTACATTACACATTCCAAATATTCGAGAATCGGGGTGTTCTAAGAATTGAACCCTTCAACCCATTTGAATAACTGAAAATAACATACACATAAGTTTTCAAATACTCTAAAGCTATCCTGACACTTTACAAGCCATGTGTCCATATCCATTCATGAATGTATCTAAAGCAAAAGTCCAAGCTTTGTTGAAGCGGCAAAACTTCACATTCACATAGGTAGTTCATTTCAGTCATGCACCTGCTATTGCACTTTTTCAAATAAACCATTAAGAAGCTAAACTTCATCCTCACCTTCAACATGTCCGAGTACATACCTTACCTTGGGATGATACAAAATTTTGTACTCCAAATTTCTAAGTATAAGTCTTCCACATTGAATTCAACTTCTAATTTTCATCAGAAGGGAATTGGGTATCTTATAATTAGAAATTTATGTGGACTTTAAACCCATCCCCACAGCAGACTTGTTCACCAAGTCTCTTGCCAATCCCTTCATCAAGTGATCAGCTAAATTCTGTTGTGACCTCACGAACACTATAGAAATCACCCCATTCATGATGAGTTCACGAATCATGCTATGTCTGACACCTAAGTGTCTAGACTTTCCATTGTACATCTGGCTATAAGCCTTTGCCAATGTCGCAGCACTATCACAATGGATAGACATGGGTGCTATAGGTTTAGGCCATAATGGTATCTCATGGATCAAGTTTCTAAGCCATTCTGCTTCTTTACCAGCAGCAGCTAAAGCAACAAACTCAGATTCCATCGTTGAGTTGGTAATACATGTCTGCTTCTTAGAAGCCCATGAAATAGCACCTCCCCCAAGCAAGAACACCTAACCACTCGTTGAAGAATGATCTTCAATATTGGTTATCCAACTCGCATCAGAATATCCTTCTATTACCGAAGGAAACCCATTATAAGATAAACTATAGTCCATAGTTTTCTTCAAGTACTTCAGTACCCGCCTAATTGCTTGCCAGTGATGAGTACTAGGATTACTAGTATATCTACTCAGTTTTCCCACAGCAAAAGCAATATCCGGCCTTGTACAAGTCATGGCGTACATCAAACAGCCAATCACCTGAGAATACTCAAGTTGTGATACAGCTTCACCTTGATTAGGCATAAGCTTCTCACTTGGATCAACAGGGGTACTCACAGGATTACATTCAAAGCAATTGAACTTTTTCAACACCTTCTCAATATAATGAGATTGACAAATCGAAATTCCTTTGCTTTCACGTTTGATCCTAATGCCAAGGATAACGTCAGCCTCCCCCATATCTTTCATGGAGAATTTTGATGACAAAAATTCTTTTGTTAAATCAACCTGACTTTGGTCAGTCCCAAAGATTAACATGTCATCAACATATAGACAAATTATAACTCCTTTACTAGAATCATCAAATTTACTATATACACATTTATCTGCTTGGTTTAATTTAAAACCACTAGATAAAATCACTTCATCAAACTTTTGATGCCATTGCTTAGGTGCTTGTTTCAAACCATATAAGGATTTCACAAGTTTGCACACCTTGCCTTCATTTCCTGGCATGACAAAGCCCTGAGGTTGGTTCATATAAACCTCCTCATCCAATTCATCATTCAAGAATGCTGTCTTCACATCCATCTGGTGAATAACTAGATTGTGAATCGTAGCCAAAGCAATCAGCAGTCTAATGGTAGTGATACGTGCCACGGGAGCATAAGTATCAAAATAGTCAATTCCAGACTTTTGTCTAAAGCCTTGAATGACTAACCTTGCCTTGAACTTTTCAATAGTTCCATCCACCTTCATCTTCTTTTTGAAAATCCATTTACAACCCAAAGGTTTGCAACCAGGAGGTAGATCAGCTAACACCCAAGTGTTATTGCCCATGATAGAATCTATCTCATCATTAATTGCCTCTTTTCAAAATGCAACATCCTGAGACCTCATTGCTTCATCATATGTTTTAGGATCATCATCAACATTGAAACAATACGAATATTGGGTAGAAACATCATCCATAGAACCTTCAACTAAGTATAGTTGAAAATCTGGTCCAAATGATTTAGGTTTCCTTTTTCTTTTGCTTTTTCGAAGCTCAAGTGACTGATCAACAGTCTTTTCAGAGACTTCATCATTACAATCCTTATTGATTCCATTGTTACTTGGAATCATATCCTTTGGTCTAGGTATAGATGAAAATCGATTTTCATCAAAGATTGCATCCCTTGAATCAATCACAGAATTGATTGAGACAAACTCATTAGGCTCTATTACATAGAACCTATATGCCTTGGAATGTTCAACATATCCAACAAATATGCAATCTATACCTCTTTCACCTAAACTTTTCTTCTTGGGATCAGGTAGTCTTACAACCGCCCTACAGCCCCATACCCAAAGATAATTCAAGTTAGGTTTCCTTTTATTCCAAAGTTCATAAGGTGTAATCTTGTTTCTTTTGTTAGGAACTCTATTAAGCAAATAACAAGCTGTTAACATAGCTTCCCCCCAAAATCCTTCACTTAAACCCGAATAGGATAACATGGAATTAACCATTTCCTTAAGGACCCTATTCTTCCTTTCAGATATACCATTTTGTTGTGGAGTATAAGGAGCTGTGGTCTCATGGATAATACCAACGGATTGGAAATACGATTGGTCAATGTATTCACCTCCCCTATCTGTTCTAAGTCTTTTAATCAAAGCCTTTTGTTGTAATTCTACTTCAGTTTTAAATATTTTAAATTTATCTAATGCTTCATCCTTAGTATGTAACAAATAAACATAGCAAAATCTAGAAGCATCATCAATAAAAGTCACAAAATATTTCTTGTTCCCTAAAGTAGGAGTAGCATGCAAATCACATAAATCACTATGTATTAATTCCAAAATTTCAGTATCACGATGTACATTTTGAAATGGTTTCTTAGTGATCTTTGTTAACATACACGTTTTACACTTTTCATTGTTCATGTCAAAAGCCGGTATTAATCCATCTTTAGACATATCTTGCATTCTTTTAAAGTGTATATGTCCTAGTCTAGCATGCCAAAGTGTAGAATTATTTATACTAGAAGTAGATATAAAAGCAAAATTAACATTCAAGTGATTAATGTTAAGTCTAAACATTCTATTGCATAAATAACCAAAACCAACAAACATACCATGTTTTGACAAAACAAACTTATCAGATTCAATCACTTGTTTATAACCACAACAATTTAACACACTACTGGAAACCAAATTTTTTCTTATTTGTGGTACATGCAAAACATCAAACAAACAAATAGTTTTTCCAGAACTAAAACACAAATCCACACTTCCACGTCCATGAACAGAGGCTGTTGACTCATTTCCCATATGAAGAATTGATCCATCAGTCACGGACTCGTAAGTCTTGAACCAAAATCTATCCTTGCATACATGGGTGGTGGCTCCCGAGTCAACCCACCACGCGACATCATCATCCTGCACAAAATAAGCCTCAGATATATATGAAACATAATAATTCTCGTTTGAATTATTAAATATATTCTGACCTTTCGAGTTGTGGTTGTTTAAACCATTTCTCGAACCGCTTGTGCTAGATCCTTTGGCATTATTATTACCAAAAATAACCTTGCAATCCTTTTTCATGTGTCCAGTTTTACCACACTTCCAACAAGTCAATTTAGACTTCTTGTTCGGATTAGCCTTGTTATAACCTTGATGTTTACGTTTGCCCTTTTTGTCATTATTACTAGTGAACTTTTTATGTTCCACCATATTGACAACAGACGTACCAGCAACTTCGTTGCTCTTTGGCTTGTCATTATCCTGCAACCTGAGGGATTCCTCAATACGCAGATGACTACCCAACTCAACAAGAGTTAACTCCTCCTTCTTATGTTTCAAAGAATGTTTAAATTCTTTCCAAGATGGAGGTAGTTTATCAATTATGCTTGAGACTTGAATAGACTCATCCATGTTCATCTTATGTTGTGTGAATTGACCAAGTATACGAATGAGCTCATTGTATTGTTCCAAGACCGGTCTAGAATCGACCATCTTGTAATTATTAAAATTACTCACAAGGAACTTTTTACTAGAAGCATCCTCAGACATATACTTGGTTTCTAAACAGTCCCATAGTTCTTTAGAAGATTCAACATTTAGGTAAATATCAAAAAGGGAATCAGCCATACCATTGAGGATTAAACCTCTAGCGATGTAGTCGTCATTTTCCCACTTGCACCTTTTCCGAATTTGTTCAATAGTGGCATCATCACCATGATCTTCAGGAATTGGTGTGCTGAGTACGTACACCACACTCATGCTGCTCAGAAAGAAGTGCATCTTCTTTTGCCATCTCCTAAAATCAATTCCCTCAAACTTATCAAGTTTGGAGAAATTCGCCGTCATGTGTTTCATCGTAGCCGCCATCGATTATAACGAGTAATTACTTTCGATTGTTGGAGGTTTTATTAAATTTTTTCGTGTAGGGTAAAATAATCGATAGCCGGATAAATCACTGAATCGTGGTATCACTTTCCGAAAGTAATTATTCGTCCCTTATAGCCTGGGTTACACGAATATCACTTTGGGATAAGACAGAGATTAAATTCTTGTTTTGGCAGAAACAAGAATTCCTTTTGCAGAAGAATATTTTGGTGTTCGTAACTTGTGTATTTTTCTCTTGCATATTGGTTAATATATTTATATACACCCTTAATCATGAAAGAGTCTTTTATTAAAATCAATTGGCCGATTGATTAATAAAAGTATCTTCTATAATATTCAAAAGTGGTTACAGGAAGAATATTTCTATAAACAAATATTATCACTTCCATCATTAAAGTAAAAGTTGTTACTTTTACAATAAACAAATATTATATTTTACAACTATCAAAGAATGAGTGATCACTTTATAATAAACAAGTATTATTCCTTCAACCACTAAAGCAAAAGTGGGTGCAAGAATAATTCTTCCGTAATCACTCAAAATTGTGTTAAGTGTTTTCTTACTGCTGTCTCTTAAGAACCAGCACTGCAAAAGGACCAGCAGCGCAAAAATCAGCAAACAGGACCAGCAGCGCAAAAGTCAGCATACAGGACCAGCAGCGCAAAAGTCAGTATACAGGACCAGCAGCGCAGAGGAACCAGCAAACAGGACCAGCTGCGCAGAACAACCAGCACAGGGACCAGCTGCGCAGAACAACCAGCACAGGGACCAGCTGCGCAAAACAACCAGCACAGGGACCAGCTGCGCAGAACAACCAGCACAGGGACCAGCAATGCAGAACAACCAGCACAAGGACCAGCAATGCAGAACAACCAGCACAAGGACCAGCAATGCAGAACAACCAGCACAAAACACTTAGCCAAATTTCAGCTTACTAAGAAAACTTAGTACTGAAAACACTTAGTCAAATTTCAGGTAGACCAAGTCATGATAGTAAATAATGGAAAACCACTTTTGGTTTCGGGTAATCTATCACTTAATGGGTGTACACTCCGTACCTCCAAACCCATTTACAAGTGTAGATTAAAACCCAAAATTACACTAAATTTACAACAAGTTATGAGGTACACATTATATTTATGTTAGAAAAATCCTTAAATAAAGTCACATTTACAACAATTATTTAATCGTTAGGTATTAGGTCGTGGAAAATACCAACAACAATACAACTTGACATCAAGTCTTGCTCGATAACAGTAAAGCTAAGTAAACCGAGCTTTGCCTAATCGGTCAAAGGAATAAAACCAAAAACTGACCCCATAAACAATAAGGATACAAATGTAAACCGAGCAAAACATAAAACAAACAACTCTAAAACCAACCCACAGGAACAAAATACAAACCAAACAAACAAATAGGCAAATTAACAAACACATGAACAAAAGAGGCAAATTAACCGATAATCGCTTCCACTGGGCCACCAAACATCACAAAAAGATTAGTGGAAACCAAAAGTTAACGGCCGAAGGCCTCAAAAAGAACCTGATTCAAACAATTTAGATCGGTAACCTCAGAAACCCAAACATTGCAAATCGAGCAAATCGAATCCTCCATGTCAACTTCAAATCTTCAACTGAATCATGAATGTGTTTCGCATTTGATGATTTAATAAATCGAAGAGAGAGCCTACACTACCTAGGGTTGTTGACGACTTTGCCACCGCCAACACCTCGCCAACTTCCGAGGCACTTTCTTTTGAAACATATGTCACCGAAATGCTAATTATTTCCAGCCAAACGAATCTATGAAAAGACACAAGATCCGAAAAGGGAGATACCAAAGTGAACTCCTGTGATCGAGCACTCTTCGAATGTTGTTGTAGCTATCCAAAATCAGTACCAAGACAACACATATCCGAACAGACCATGTTTGCTAATACGAGACCTTGGAATCCAACAGCGGGATACTATCAACTAACAAAACGGAAAGGTTAGGGGAGATCTTGCATCTAAGCTTAGCACCCCCGCAACACTTTCAGCCGACTGAAAAAACAAGGGTTCTGACGCTTTTGCCAACCCATAAAATGGGACGCATGAAACAACCTTATTTAAATTAAAATAAACTAAAAATAAAAAAAACTTTACCCGATAGGTACACAACTTACCCGTCAGGTAGATCCTTTTTGACTTCATTCTGCCCAAAAATCACCCGGTGGGTACACATCTTACCCGGCGGGCAAGGTTTAAAAAAACGGAAACACGCCTCGAGGCGATTTCCCTTTGTGAGGTGAGGCGAGGCGTACGCCTCTAGGCGAACCGAGGCGTACGTTCGAGGCGAACAGGGACTGTTATTGTCATTTTATTAAAGGTTCAAGAGTGATCATCAAGTTTGTTTTTGTTATTTAAGTTTAGTAAAAGTCCAGGGACTGTTATTGTCATTTGATAATATATAAAAAAATTAAAATATAAATAAATAAATCAACTTGATATCTTCCAGATCCAGATCAGATCTAAAATCAACGTGCTTCTTCATCTTCTCATCTTCAACTTGATAATTACCTACAATGATAACCCTAAAATCAACGTGCTTCTTCATCTTCTCCAGCCTTCTTCCCTTCTTTCTTCATCTTTTCTTCTTGAAACATGAGGCGCACGCCTCATCAATCGAACCGCCTCAGCCAAAAATCGAACCGCCTCACCATCTGAGGCGTACGTTTTTTTCAAGAATTGAGGTGTACGTTCCAAAACTATATATTCCAAAATTGTATTGAGGCGCGCCTCGAGGCGTACGCCTCGACCGTTTTTTAAAACCGTGTCGGTAGGTAGATTTTTTTGGACCTCATTCTGCCCAACTTTAAGTATTTTACCCTGTGAGTACATCCTAGGTACGGTCCAATTCAAGTATTTTACCCTGCGAGTACATCCTAGGTACGGCCAGAAACACGCTAGGAACTATTTCTGGTCTACTTTTATACTCAAACGACACACACGGGTCAGTTCTTACCCGAAACCAAGTTCATTAAACACGATGTTACATACATCTTGTTTCCAAACAAAATACCAATTCCTTTAAACCAAATTAGAAACTTAGTGTTTAACAAACAACAATTCAACATACGATTATTTAAAACAACACTATTTGACTCGACCTAAAACATCATGGTATCATAGCATGATTCATCGGGAACCCTAAATTCCACAAAAGCTCCTACTCTTGCTAGTTTAGTCTTTAAACAACATGCCAACTAGTCATCCATAGTACCTTTACCCTTATCCATATTTGAAAATATACAATATTTAACAACAACGGATACGCGATTCCCTAGTGAGAACATCAAGTACAATACATATACATACATATAAGCATATCATCTACATCAACAAATCATCAACCAATGGCCAGCCCTACGGGCGAAGAACCAAACATCAATCATAAGGCCAGCCCTACAGACGAAGACGCCAAACAGAAATCACATGGCCACCCCCTACGGGCGAAGATGCAAAGCATAACTCACAAGGGAAATCCCCAGAGGTAAATATGCCAACATAAATCACATAAGCATACACATACATATATAATCGTACAAGTTTGAACTCACCTCAATTCCAAGCAACAGTCGATTCCGAGCACACAAAAGCTACAAGCCAAATTTCCAATCAATAGCTAACCTATGTAAACATACATTCATTACATATACATTTCTTGGCTCATCACAACAACACATGATCCTTCAAGATCATCTCCCTACATCAGATTTATTCCTTTTGACACACATAACAATTTTTGGCTAGTCACAAAATGATAAGAACCAACAATTTTCACCAATTATTAGAAATTCTTCTAAATTCTTATTGTTTAGTTAATATTACGATTTTTATTAGTAATCGAATAATTTACTTAACTTTCCTTGTGTAAAAATCATCATAAAAGATGAATTTAGGTTCATTTTACTCTACTTTATTAGCCAAAACTCAACATCTAGCTAACCCATTCAAAGTGCTTGTAAGCTCCCTTTCCTTTGAGAAATTCAAGCCCACAAGTAAGAGATTTGGAGTTTTAAGCATCTACCAACTTTAATCCCATTTATAAACAAGAATCAAAACAACAAATTTCGAATTTAAAAGTATACGAGTTCATACTTCTAGGGTTTATAAAACCTCCAAAATCTTCAATTTAAGATGGAAGGTGAATAATTTGATGGGAAAATGGTCACAACGGGCAAACTACAAAGCGTAAACAAACCCGTTTGACAAGTATTTCCCGACCCGTATGAACCCGTGAGGAAACTAACAAATAAGGTATACCACAATCACCACAAATCAGCCCCAATTCTGTCCCAAATCAGCAAATACGAAATAACAAAGCACACACAATACACACGAGACTTTTACTTGGAAAACCCCTCAAAATCGAGAGTAAAAATCACGGGACTCGTAAGCCACTTAAATTCCACTATCATCAACAAGGAGAGCAATACAATAATCCTTCTCTAGATCAAATAGAGGTATACAACATCATCATACTCTTGAACAACAATAATCAACAAGTATATGAAGAAATTAAAGACAAAAGATGAATGATTCACCCAATAAACTGCCCTCTGTTCCAGCAGCGAGAACACAAGCTACAGGCCTCTTTAGGCGAATTGAACGGTTGAAAACCTTGGCACTGATGTCAGGAAGACACAGCCCAAATTTGATGAAGATCCAACGGTTAGATCTCCGGGGATCGTCTCTGTTATGACCTGCTGTTTTCAAAACCGGGAATGGAATATCTCACACTTTTTCTTGATCTCTCTTATTGAACAAAGTGGCTGCAACTTGAGTATGTATATGCCCTAATATGCAAGACCAAGTCAAACTTGCATATGGGCCAAATTTTTGGGCTTTGGGCTTGTACTATAATATTCCTCATATTTGTAAAACTCATTAAAACCCAACAAATCTCCCCCTTTTCAATTATGAGGAAGGATCGCCATCCCGGCGATCGAGCAACATATCTTGAGCTTCTCACTCGCCAAAGCCTTCGTGAGCATATCGGAACCATTATCATCAGTATGAACTTTATCAAGTTCAAACAACCCATCTTCAAGACATTCTCTAATCCAATGATACCGCACATCAATATGTTTTGTCCGCTTATGAAACATAGAGTTTCTAGCCAAGTGAATCGCACTCTCATTGTCACAAAGAACCGCATATCTTGATTGCTTAAACCCAAGGTCTTGTAAAAATCTTTTCATCCACAAAAGTTCTTTGCACGCTTCTGTTGCGGCCATATACTCAGCCTCGGTCGTAGATAAGGCAACACACTTTTGCAATCTTGATTGCCATGAAACTGCTCCCCCTGCGAAAGTCATCAAATATCCAGAAGTGGATTTCATGTTATCTTTGTTTCCTGCCATATCTGAGTCTGTATAACCAACAAGCATCGGTTCTCCATTTCCAAATGTGATACCCAACTTTGAAGTACCTCGTAAGTATCTCATGATCCATTTAACTGCTTCCCAATGCTTCTTACCCGAATTTGACATAAACCGACTAACAACACCTACCGCATGAGCTATATCAGGCCTAGTACACACCATAGCATACATCAAGCTACCAACCGCTGAAGCATATGGAACTTTATCCATCTCCTCAACATCCTCCTTTGAAGTAGGACAATCTCTTTCTGTTAGCTTAAAGTTGTTTGTAAGAGGGGAACTAACCACTTTAGCATTCTTCATATTGAATCTACTTAGCACCTTTTCAATGTATTGCTCTTGTGATATATGTAACGTCTTAGCACCTCTATCTCTAGAAATCCGAATGCCAAGAATCTGTTTTGCTGGTCCTAAGTCTTTCATAGCAAAAGACTTGCTCAATTCTCGCTTCAACTGCGCAATTCTTTTCATATTTTTACCAACAATCAACATATCATCAACGTATAACAACAATATAATGAAATCATCATCACCAAATCTCTGAAAGAAAACACAATGATCTGAAGTTGTCTTTCGGTAGCCTTGCTTTCCTATAACCGACTCAAACTTCTTATACCACTGTCTCGGTGCTTGCTTCAACCTATATAGACTTTTCTGAAGTCTACAAACATAATTTTCTTTACCTTTAACCCGAAAACCTTCAGGTTGCATCATGTAGATTTCCTTATCCAAATCACCGTGAAGAAAAGCAGTATTGACATCCATCTGTTCAACCTCAAGATCAAGACTAGCAGCTAACCCAAGAACCACTCGAATAGATCCCATCTTCACGACCGGAGAGAAAATCTCATCAAAATCAATACCTCTTTTCTGGCTAAATCCTTTAACAACTAACCTAGCTTTGTACCTTGGTTGTGAAGTAAGCTCATCAGTCTTCACTTTGAATACCCATTTGTTTCTCAAAGCTCTCTTGCCTTTAGGTAACTTCACCAGCTCATAAGTATTGTTCTCATGCAAAGAATTCATCTCATCTTGCATAGCTTCACCCCACTCTTTCTTATGCTCATCTTTCATTGCTTCTAAATAACATTCTGGCTCTCCCCCATCAGTAACTAATACATACTCATCAGCAGAATATCTAACAGAAGGATGACGGTCTCGGGTAGACCGCCTAAGTGGGACAAATGGGGGCACATCTGGTACTGGAATCTCTACCTGCTCCGGAGCATCACCAACATCAGTACCATGTTCATCATTCTGAACATCATCTCCAACATGTTGTGGAGTAACTGGATCCAAATCAACAAGATCATTACTAGGTTGAGGAACTGAATCTGTCTTCTCAACATCTTTTAACATCTGATCTTCTGTAAAAACAACATCTCGACTTCGTACAAGTTTCTTCTGAACTGGATCATATAACCTGTACCCAAAATCATCTTCACCATAGCCGAGGAATACACATGGCTTAGTCTTCATATCAAGCTTTGACCTCTCATCTTTGGGAACATGAACAAAAGCTTTACATCCAAAAACTCGTAAATGACGGTAAGAAACATCTTTGCCGCTCCAAACCCTGTTAGGAACATCAAAATGCAAAGGAACACAAGGGGTTAGATTAATAATATGAACTGCCGTATTTAAAGCCTCACCCCAAAAGGAATCGGACAACCCTGCATGTGAAAGCAAACATCTAACTCTCTCAACCAAAGTTTTGTTCATCCTCTCTGCTAAGCCATTCAACTGAGGTGTCTTTGGTGGAGTCTTTTGATGTCGAATACCATTCTCCTTACAATAAGCATCAAATCTGCCAATGTATTCACCGCCATTATCAGTCCGAATACACTTGAGTTTCTTCCCCGTTTGCCTTTCAACTAGTGTATGAAATTCCTTAAACTTTTCAAATACTTGATCCTTTGACTTTAAGGTATAAACCCACACCTTCCTGGAATGATCATCGATGAATGTAACAAAGTAGGAACATCCACCAAGTGTCCTAGTCTTCATAGGACCACAAACATCCGAATAAACTAGATCAAGTATGTTCTCCATTCGAAAAGGAGAATGACTCTTAAACTCAACTCTGGTCTGTTTCCCTGCCAAACAGTGAGAACACTTACTCAAATTAATATCACTAACACCCGACAACACATTCTTCTTAAACAAGATAGACATCCCCTTTTCACTCATGTGGCCAAGTCTTTTATGCCACAACTCAGTAGAATCAACATTGTCCACTGCGTTAACAATGTTCTGGATGATCTTCGGACGCGTGATGTATAATCTTGAGTCTTTCTTGCCTCTTCCCACTATCATAGAACCAAGTGTTAGTTTCCAAATACCATTACCAAAACCGTTATAATAACCATCATCATCAAGAATGCTTGTTGAAATAACATTAAGTCTCATATCCGGAACATGTTTTACATTATGCAAAACTAACTCCATTCCCGTGTCAAATTTCAAACAAACATCTCCAATACCAACGATCTTTGATAACCCGGTATTACCCATCCTAGCAAATCCATAGTCACCTGGAGTGTAAGATGAGAAGTGATCTCTACAAATTGCAACATGACATGTAGCACCACTATCAACAATCCAACTCGTGTCATCATGAGTAAGATTGATCATATCATAATCAATACAAACAAAGAACTCATCTGTGATAGCGTTAACTTCAACCTTATCATCATCACCACCATCACTTTTCTTTTGTTTATTCTTGTCATATGCCTTTTTCTTCTCATTCTTCAACTTTGGACAATACCACTTTGTGTGCCCCTTTTCATGACAATTATAACACTCAACATTAGCAAATTTGCCTTTGCGTGAGCTGCTACGATGATTGCCTCTTTTACCCTGACCTCTACTATGACTTCTCCCCCGCATTTCTGTGACCAAGATATCTGACTGTGAAGAGGAACCTTGTGACTTTCTTCTCATCTCTTCATTCAAAATACTACCCTTAGCCAATTCCATAGTAATAGTACCATTCAGTGTAGAGTTGGACAAAGATGTCCTAAAAGTCTCCCAAGAGTCCGGTAATGTACCAAGTAACCAGAGACCCTGAATCTCATCCTCAAACTTGATACCCATACCTGCAAGCTGATTTATAATACCCTGATATGCATTTAGGTGATCTGTAATAGGAGTCCCATCATGGTACTTCAAAGCCATCATCTGCTTAATTAAGAACAACTTGTTATTCCCAGTCTTTCGTTCATATAACTGCTCAAGCTTTTTCCATAAGGCTTTAGCATCAGTCTCCCTAGTAATATGGTTCACTACATTATCATCAACCCACTGCCGAATATACCCACATACTTGTCTATGCAAAATTTTCCATTGAGCATCAGATTTTTCCTCAGGTTTATCCTCAGTAAAAACAGGCAAATAATAATCTTTTACATAAAGAAGATCCTCCATCTTGCCTTTCCAAACATGATAATTTGAACCATTTAAACTAATCATCTTACTTGTATTAGCTTCCATCTTTCACACAAGTCAAATCAAATAACCTAGCTCTAGATACCAATTTGATGGGAAAATGGTCACAACGGGCAAACTACAAAGCGGAAACAAACCCGTTTGACAAGCATTTCCCGACCCGTATGAACCCGTGAGGAAACTAACAAATAAGGTATACCACAATCACCACAAATCAGCCCCAATTCTGTCCCAAATCAGCAAATACGAAATAACAAAGCACACACAATACACACGAGACTTTTACGTGGAAAACCCCTCAAAATCGAGAGTAAAAACCACGGGACTCGTAAGCCACTTAAATTCCACTATCATCAACAAGGAGAGCAATACAATAATCCTTTTCTAGATCAAATAGAGGTATACAACATCATCATACTCTTGAACAACAATAATCAACAAGTATATGAAGAAATTAAAGACAAAAGATGAATGATTCACCCAATAAACTGCCCTCTGTTCCAGCAGCAAGAACACGAGCTACAGGCCTCTTTAGGAGAATTCAATGGTTGAAAACCTTGGCACTGATGTCAGGAAGACACAGCCCAAATTTGATGAAGATCCAACGGTTAGATCTCCGGGGATCGTCTCTGTTATGACCTGCTGTTTTCAAAACCGGGAATGGAATATCTCACACTTTTTCTTGATCTCTCTGATCTCTCTTATTGAACAAAGTGGCTGCAACTTGAGTATGTATATGCCCTAATATGCAAGACCAAGTCAAACTTGCATATGGGCCAAATTGTCGGGCTTTGGACTTGTACTATAATATTCCACATATTTGTAAAACTCATTAAAACCCAACATAATTTAGGGTTCCAACGGTACTAACAAGTATTAATAATGGTGATTACGCACCTACATATAATTGCATGTGAAAGATTCAAGACTTCTTCATCTTTCTCTCCAAATCACCAACTCTCGCACACACAAGCTTCTTTATCTAATTTTCTGCATTTGGGGATGGAAATGAGAAAAACATTTGGACCTTTTTGCTCCGTTGGTCCTTAAGTTTTACACGAAATTACAATCAGAGTCTCCTCAAGTTTTTAATTAGATTTTCGAGTCCTTTTAATTGCATAATTTGGCAATCTGCGTCCCTCCGTCTACCGTCTAAATTAGCCGTTAAGTGCCGTCACATAATTAACACGTGATAAACATTTTCGTCTTATTATTTTATTTCTGCCTCTTTTTTGATCTGTTGGTCCCTCGTTTTTAAAATGCTTAGCTACGGTGATCCCTTAAGTCATAATACGAGGGACTAATGGCGCAACAAATTCTTTTAATTTATTTATTTTTAATTTATAATTTTATAATATAATTATAATTATATTTACTATAAAAATTCTTATAATATAATTATATTTACTTTTCTTTAATTTAATATACTCCATATTTTTTTAATTTTATTTATCTACTTTATATATATAAATTTAAAAACAAGATGAAATCAAAATTGGAACGACCCATTACTGGACCAAATTGGGGTTAACTTGGTGCAAAAGAGTGGATTTTGCTGATCTGTTATTTTGGTTCGATCTCAAGCTTTCATGATTTTATTTATGATTTGATTACATCGTTCAAGGTTGATAATTATTGTTTGAGTTTGTTTTTTGATTTGGTTTACACAAGAGGTTTAAATGATAATGATGACTAGACGAGTATGAATTAAAGATAAGGAGGTTTGTTAAAAGGAATACCATTCATCAATTGATGGTGGTGGTGGTGCTACTGGCGCATCAACGACGGCGGTGGTTCAACAGCCACAACCACTCACCGGATCTGATCATCGAAGTGAACAAATGGGTTTCTGATCCAATTTCTCGACTATGATTAATTTTTTTTTTCTGTTTCAACAAATGCGTTTTTGTTTTAGCATTTATTTAAAATTTAAATTGATGCAATTGCTTAGATTTGATCATCTGAAGTGAGGGATATTTGGATGCTAAATATAATTATGTGAATGATATATGGATTCATGAATTAATTGTAAAGGAAGAAGATGAAGTATATGAAAGAAAGGGATAAAAAGTCGAACTAAAAACGTGAGGGACTCGGATTGCAATTTTATGTATAAATGAAGGACCAACAGAGCAAAAAAGTCGAAGAAAAGAGTAAAAAGACGATTTTACCCTCACATGCATGTCACATGTTAAGGGTTAACAACCAATTTAGACGGCAGGTAGACGGAGGGACTAGGATTGCCAAATTATGCAATTAAAAGGACTCGAAAATTCAATTAAAAACTTGAGGAATTCAAATTGCAATTTCGTATATAACTTAAGGACCAACGGAGGTAAAAAAATTGATTTGGGTATTTTTATATTTAGCCACGTTTACACATTCTACCCTGCCCATCAATTTCCTTACACACAGAGTCCTATTTCTTTGCAACCCAAGTCCTTTTCATAACATTACATCTAGTAAGTTAAGACACTTATAATACAATTCATATTCATAATTCATTAAATACCTTTTAAAGTTTGAGGTGTTACAACTCTTCCTACTTGAATCGGATCGATTAAAAATTAATCGAATCGAGCTTTAAAAACTAGAATTCGACTTAAATTGTTTGGAAACTCGTTTTATTATTCGAGGTGAACGAGCTTATTGTGTCGAACGAGCTATATACCTAGATTATATACAAACTTATATTTTTGAAATTTAACTTAGATTTGTATGATTATTTTTTGAACTTAGATCTATATACCATTTAACCATGAATTAAACTTTAATTAACATAAGTCTAAATGCTAGTTGATTCACATAAAGTACTATTTAGAATGAGTGATGATTTGTACACCATCACTTTTTAGCCATACACTACCAAATATTTTAAAGTATTGTACTGTACAACACCATAATGCACGGTTAGTGATGTATGGCTAAAAATGGTAGTTTAAGAATCAATTCCCATTTAGAATCTAAGTATTTACAAACACATGATTCTTTCATGTCTTTTCTCATTTAATATGGGATGACTTCCTCTACTTATATAACACGCAGGAGTAGTATTTTTTTTTTCAAATACAAAAGACGGGGTTCAAAAAAGAAGAGGTGCACAATCTTCATAGGTGAAAGTTGTTAGTGCATATTTTGTAATCCCTAGTTCCATGAACTTTAATGTTTTATTCGATCATGTAGTAACCTGTAATATTGTTAAACGTTGATTGTCGATTTGTTACTTTATATATTTGTAAACGTTTAAATGTAATGTGTAATGTTACTCGACAGTCGGCCGACTGACATAGTCAGTCGACCGACTGTCAACCACAGTCGACCGACAAAAGATCTGGGATATTTAAGCCAAGTTAATTTCCACTAATTTGGTTAATCACTCAATACACTTTACACACACAAACAGTTCCATGTCCGGTCTCACTCCAATCTTCATGTCCAAATACCACAGAATGTCAGTCTAGGCTTCGTGTTTATCAAGATCTAATCTTGGTTTGACTCGTACAAAACCGAAAACCCATAGATATTCGTTTAAGCTCGTTCTAGTGTTTTTCCGCCTCTAGATCGTGTTAGGTTGATTTAAGGTCCTCTCCCAGCGTCTACAAAAATACCTAAGGCATTTCTTTTAACAACAATATTGATATTGAATATTGATCATTATGTACATAACAAACAATCATTGCATGCTGCCTATACAAGAATCTTAAAATTTTAGCTTTATGAAAGGCTAAAATCACAATCTGTGAATCTGATAACGGGTGTAACAACACCGGAAATTCGGATTTCACTTAATTTGCACTGTAAGATCTTAAATCAATCTCAGTTCATCCTAGATCAACTATGGAGACTGAAACTGGTTGGAAATTTTGGCAAAATTATCCATCCGATCAAATGGGTGGTGTAATGTGTGTTATTATATTAATTTGTGCTATATCTTGTTAATTCAATAGTAACACTCGTGAGATCAATAGAAATTGTACTGTGAATGATGATGATGATGTAAGTGTAAGATCAAAATCATATATGAATATGTGAAAGAATCAGATGAAGATCAACACGAGAACTGTGTAATTGTATAAATAAACTTGTGCATGATGTATTACACAATTCCACGGCTTCCTTTAATGTTAGCTTTAGCTTAGGTCTATAATATATAAGTTTAAAGAACTATCTGTTGAGGAGGCTATTGTGATAAAATGTGTGAGGGTATTTATATATATGATGAATTTATGCGTTTAAATTGTGTTTAGAAGGTACGCCGTTAGAGTGAGTGCGCTTGACTAATATAGAAAGTCAAGGCTCTAAACTCCGCTCCTTCGACTAATTGTTCGCATCAGATCTCAGGTTCTCCTTCCAGTTTCGAGTGTATTCTTGGATAGTTATAGTGGCCCATAGGCGCGAGATGTACCTTTGGGGGGTGGGGGGTTAATAATGGGATATGTGTTTAATATGGAGTATACTATGTGAGGCTATAGTGAATTGTGTTCTTAGTATTGTCTAATTGGATAAGGGGAGTATTTATCGCCTTTCATAGTATACTCCCCTTGTTACGAGGAACAACGAACATTATTCACATCATAAAATGTACATAATCTCTTATTCTAACAATGGGTGAAACGGTGTTTAAGAAAAAAAAAACATGCAAGCAAATACATGTATGAATCAAATGGCCGGGTTGGGTTGGGTTGGGTCGGGTCGAGTAGGCCCAAGAGTATTACATCTTCCCAAATACCACACGAGCAATAAGGGATTAGTTCTCCTACTTCAAGGTTGCTTCTTGAATGTACTATGGATGATATCATTCTAGAGACCTATAGGTGTAAAATGGGAAGGTCGGTAAAGTTGGGTAAAGGGTCCAAACGGGTAAATTTGGCATAGGTTAACGTGAAACAGAATATGAAAAAGTATTATAACAGTGATATCCTTCAGGTATGGTACTACCACATTAAAAACATAATACGTATATCCATTATTAGTCGTGAGATTAGAAAGTTGAGGTAAACAGTGAAATCATCAACATAGTAGCTTACAACTACCATTAATCTAAGGATCATACTTTGACATATTAAAATTTTAAACTCCATTAATCTAAGGAGCTGCAGAATACTTGAGTACACGAAACATAAAACTTTTAGCATTCCAGTTTACACAATCAATTTCCGTTCGTTGCAATCAGGGTAAAAGTTAAAAAAAAAAAAAAAAACACAGAAACTATGAGCATTTGGAAATCAGAAACTTAAAGTTTTCTATGAAGAGGGTTGTGATGCTATAGCAAGTTCATGAAGGCATACCCTATTTCAATCTTGCTTCTCGTTATCAATTTCATAACAATGCAGGCCTCTGCACGTACGCTAGAAAAACGTTCTTGAATCTTATCCTTCTTTGATGCTGGAAGCTTTTTCATTATATCCTCAACCAGATCAAATGATGAAAAAATGTCATTAATCTTATCACCCCCTTGTTTCATCTGCTCAAACAGATCATTCCAATAGTTCTGGATCTGTGAAAATTCCTCTTTGACAAATTTCCCTTCATCAATATATGTCTCCCCTTGTTCATTCATAATCTCCTTGTGGCGCTCCGTTTGTGATTTAGTTTGATCAATATGAGTTTTATTGGTCTCACATTTAATCTTCTCCTCCTTTAGAAGCATATGCAACTCGGTCAAAATTCGTTGTGCTCTATTTGCATTCCACAATTCTTTCATCTCCTGCATGATATCATAGTTTATAATGAACAATATAATAATCTCCGTTATCAATAGTCATAAGTCTTCATTGTAAAAATACCTCACGTGAGCATATCGTGACAGTGGCACTTGGAGAACCATCTAACATATAGTTTTTGACTTCCGTAGGCATGTTTATTTTCTTTTGTCCTTCCTCCTCCAAGTATACGTTATATGGATAAATTTCGAGACTCGTTAACTTAGAAAATGGAGAAGGTAGATGTGAAAGTAGCTGTACATTTAATGCAAGAGCCTGAAAATTTTTACACAAAATGAACATGATGTATACAAACATAAATATTCAAATACATGAGAATGAGTTTAAGTATCAGTATTAATGAAAATGTTATGATTGAAGTGAAAATGTTATGAATTTAAGTATCATTATTAATGAAAATGTTATTTCATCAAAAAATACGATACAATTTTAAACCACCTACGTACAAAAAAGAATGAGTAAGGTAGAATCCTTTTCTAAATGCATGTATAACATAATAGAGTAATGATAGATCACGTATACACAGTAAAGAACGAATACCTCTATAATTTCCAATCCAAGCGTAAGATATTTGGCATTGCCGAACTGTTGAAGCACGTCAATAATTTTAGAAACATCCCAATTTGGATTGTCAATATAGAAATTCACTTTCTCCAAAGAAAACAAACCATCTGCAGAAAACTTCCTATAATATGGACTTTTAAACACCAATGAGGATAATTCGGGTGCAGAAATCGTAAGATCCCATTGGCAATCTACAACAGTGAGATGCTTCAAGAGAGGTGCTACCACATAAACGACAGAATTCCAACGCCCACCAAAAAGCGTGAGATTAGAAAGTTGAGAATGGGAAATGGTTGCACCATTCAAACAATGTATGTCGCAGTCACTTAAGGTAAGATTCTTTAAGTTTGGACACTTACATAAAAGACCACCAAACTTATCAAACTCATTAGGATTTCTATTACTGAACCTGACAGAAGAAAGACACAACGTTGTTAAAGCTAGTAAGTCCCAGGATGATTTGATCTTAATGTAATAATTACACCCTCTCAAACTGAGATCTCTAAGAGATTGAGAAATAAAAATAGAAAAAGGAAGGTCGATATCATTTGTGTGCCTATATATAATAGTCATCTTTTCGACATTGTGCGAAAAAGCATAGTTCAAAATCTTTGTAACACACTCTTGGCTAACTTCATGAATTTCAAGTTAGTAGACGACAGATCTATTTCATTATTGCGGGAAGACAGAACACCAGTAACATACTCACAGAATTTGGGTAATGAATCTGAACTGTAATTAAAGAAACCGAGATGTGGGATTGACTTCCAAGTATTCTTCCATCTAGATGACAAAATACTAGTTTTGATAGCATCTTTGGTGTCGATATAAGAGAGAATTTTGTTAATGATATCATCTGACAAGTTGCTTAGTCTATCGCCTTCTGTGGTCATTCTCACTATCTAAGCTGCAAGTTAATAACATAAATCAAGAACCAGTATAATGTTGTTGCATTTAAGCTACAGCACGAACATAGTAGTTTTAACCAGAGAATCAGTATATATAATGTTGTTGTTGCATTTAAGCTACAGCATTTGAGAATCAGTATAAGTTCTGCAAACTTCCAGGTGTCATACATCAACTATCTTTTACGTTATTCATATTGTTTAAGTTCTCTACATCGAATATAATGTTTGTTCAAACCAGTTTTCATGGAATGTTTATATTGAATTTAAAAATATTCGTATTATATTTGAAATACTTAAATACTCCATAAGATTAAAGTTGTTAATATATATTTTTTAGTCCAATAACATTGAAAATTAATTAGTAATTTACTACTTGATTATCATCTCATGTAATTTGGTTAGCATCATCTTATTATTTTAATCTTCATTCTTGTATTCAATAAAATCACTAACTTTTGTTAATACACTAATAGTCTAATACAGAGTATAATTCATCTTTTAAATTCTTGAAACTTTTAATAAATTCAATACAAGTATACAACAGACTGCTACTAAAAATTTTGGATACCCATTTGCCATAAAATTGATGATTTAAGTCCTAAAACTTTTAATATAGTCACTGAAACAATGAGTACAGTTGTTTTTGATCATATATATATATATATATATATATATATATATATATATATATATATATATATATATATATATATATATATATACATACATATATACATATATACATATATATATAGTGGTAGGATCAAGAGGGAAGTAACCAATCGGGGGAAGCGGGGGAAGCAAAAACTTTTTTTTTTCGTTTTTTGAAAAAACTTTGTTCACGAACATTATAGATTAGATGAAAATATGAACATTTAGTAGAGACACTTTGTGATAAATGTTTTTAGTTTGGCGGGAAAACGCTCGAAGAAGTAATATATAACAATTATCGTGTTTTTTGAGCGTATGTTGAGGTTTTAGCTATTGGGGTTTAGATATTAGGGTTTAGATATTAGGGTTTATAGGGTTTAGATATTAGGGTTTAGAAATTTAGGGTTTAGGGTTTAGATTTAGGATTTAGATTGAGTTTTTAACACGAACGGTTTAGAGTTTAGGATTTAGAGTTTGGTGTTTTGGGTTTATGGAATAAACCCAAAACACCAAACCCTAAACCCTAAACCTTAAGAGTTATTTTTGTCGATCGTTTTTCCGCCTAAATAATAACATTCATCACGAAGTGTCTCTTCTAAATGTTCATATTTTCGTGTGATCTTGATTCCGGAAAAAAAATTTCAAAAAAACGAAAAAAAAAAAAAAATTTTGCATCCCCGCTTCCCCCCGATTGGTTACTTCCCCATTGATCATGCCCTATATATATATATATATATATATATATATATATATATATATATATATATATATATATATATATATATATATATATATATATATATATATGAACATGACATGATTACAAATGTCTAATACCATATTAATTTTTAAGTTGGGTTCAGATTTACCTTCACAAAGAAACCGAATTTATCAACAAGCGTCGTAAGTTTCCCTGCCTCTTCACTTCCGATATATCTTCCGAATGCATTCGTTTGAATGTATAAGTTTTTTGTTTGTATGAATATATGATGATATATGACTGTTAATATTAACGACAAATTAAATACGTTTTTATAATGTAATTGAGAATTATGACTTATTGTAAATGGAAACGTGATATGTATATCGTCTAATTACTCGACAGAATCCCAAGTTTTTAGTGATATGATATTGTTTCCTTCTTATAAAACTGATTAGTTGATTAAAATTAAAATTAAATTAAATTAATTAGTTAATTAAAATTAAATTAATTAACTGAAAGAGAACAAGTTACGTACGTAATTGTGGACACAATTATTGTTACTTTATTTTTGACTTTTTTCCTCTGTTGTTCCTTGATTATATACCAAAAAGCAAACATCGTTCCTCAAGTTTTTTTGGGCTAACAGCGTCCCTGTATTTTCAAAAATGTGCTCCGGTGGTCCCTTCGTTAAAATTCAGTTAAAATAATCCGTTAACCCTTATCATGCGCATTGCATGTGAGAGTAAATTCGTCTTTTTAATCTTCCTTATCTGAATTTAAAGCCCACACAACTTGTTCTTCTCAAAAATTAAAAACCCTAATTTAAACTACACCAGGTTATCCAACTGAGAGTGTCATTATCTTCTTTCTCCCCCTCACTCGTGAGTTGGGTATTATAAAAGTATTCAGTTTCTATAAAGTTGCAGTTCATTGTAGTGAAGACATGACGTTTCCTAGGACTGTAACACCGATACCCTTTTTGATTTATGCCATAACCAACCATAACACACTTTTCGGCACACGAGTCAAATTTGGTACGTTCAGTCTTTGGAATGTGAACAAACACAGAACACCCGAATATTCGTGGTTCAATGTTCAATGAGGTTGGTAGAGTGTGGAATTGAGACAAAGTATCTCTAGGTGTTTTTGTGCCCAAAATTTTAGTCGGTAACCGATTAATAAGATATGTTGCGGAAGCAAGAGCTTCAGGCCAGAAACTCTTCGGAACTTTAGATTCAATTAATAAGGCTCTTGTCATTTCTAAAAGTAATCTGTTTTTACGTTCAGCTACTCCATTTTGTTCGGGAGTATGAGCACAAGAAGTTTGGTGAATAATCCCATTTTGCTCGCAAAAAAGTTTCATGGAGGAATTGACAAATTCTCCCCCATTATCAGATCGTAAAATTTGAATATTTTTATTAAATTGAGTTTGAACCATTTTATAAAAGTGAGCGAATTTCTCAAAAAACTTCTGATTTGTGTGTTAAGAAATAAATCCATGTCATTCTTGTGTGGTCATCAATAAATAGGACAAAATACCGCAAGTTCTTTCCCCCAATAACCGGAGCTGGACCCCACACATCAGAATGAATTAAAGCAAATGGTACATCTTTCCTAGTATTACTAGGTTTAAAAGTACTACGGTGGCTTTTGGCCAAAATACATGTTTCACAATTTAAAACAACATTTGACGGAAATAAACTAGGAAATAAAGCATGTAAATATCCAGCCGACGGATCACCCAATCTTCTATGCCATAACCAGGCCTCCCTCGTAAGTGTTCCGTGAGCAAGTGACACGGTGCCTTGTTGAGAAACCTCGTCAACATAGTATAACCCCCCCTTTTCAGTGCCACGTCCAATCAACAGTCCTGTCCGAATGTCCTGCAAGATGAAGAAGGTCGGATACATCAGGACTTTACAATTTAATTCTTTTGTAACATGACTTACCGATAACAGCTTATGAGATAAAGCTGGAATATATAGACAATTAGGTAGTTTAATAGTTGGTGAAATTTCGATTGTACCGCCACTTTTGACTTGAACAATTTCACCGTTTGTCGTTTGTACTTTAGTTTTCCTAGGTTTAGTTTTAAAAATAATATCTTTCTCATCAAAAGTCATAGTGTCCGTTGCCCCACAATCAAATATCCACGACGTGGTTTTTAAATTGTTTGACACAACGTTGGCTTTAGGGAAATTTTCAAAATCATTTTTCATTTTTGCTAATACAGAATACGTATTTTGACACGGAATAGTAGACTCGGGTTTAGATTTATTTATATTTTTGGGTCTCACTTGTGATTTAGAACAGCTAGTTGGTCTTTTAGAAACATCCTTAGTAGGCCTTTTATTTAGCTGATGTCCACCCATGTTAAACCCCATTCCCATAGTGGACTTCTGGTTAAGCCCGTTTATATTAACATGTGTACCAGACATATCCCACCGAATATCTACACCATTAATATTATTTAAATGTTTATGTTTATTCTCCCTATGTTTATTCATGTGCATATCTACACAATTAATTTTATTTAAGTGTTTATGTTTATTCTCCCTATGTTTGTTCATGTGTTGGTCTTCCCAATTTATTTTGTTTATTCGATTCTCTTTCCCAAGTATCTGGTTCACATGTTTTCCATCTACTTTTCTCGATTCACAAAACCTATTATCTTTTCTCGATTCACAAAACCTATTATCTGTAAAGAGAGAGGAGAAAGGTTTTGTACCGATGGGTTTAGAGGTGGTAGCAACGCCGCCGTACCCAGGCTCGGTGGTGGTGGTGGTGGTTTCATCAGCTGCCGCCGCCGTTGATGCTTTGCCTTTGCCTGATTTTTGCCACCATTCGGGATACCCTTTAATTTCGAAGCATTGTTCGATGGTGTGTCTAGGTTTGCCACACCTTGCACACTTAAGCTTGGATTTGTCGAATTTGGAAGGTGGATGCCAATTGGGTTTTGCAGCTAACCCTAATCCTTCAGATTTGTTGGCGGCTGCTAATCCAACTCCCACACCATGATTTTGACTTTGATTGGTTGTGTTGGTCTGCCCTAAAATCATCTGATGTGCAATCTCCTTTCTAACAGCTGCGTAGGCTTCTTCTGCTGTTGGTAAGGGTTCCAACCTTAATAATTCTCTCTTTATAGTATCATGTTTCTGATCGAGTGCATTTAAAAATTGAAACAATTTTTGCTCAGCTCTAATTCGATTATAGGTCACGATGTCAGTGGAACACTTCATGGGATTAGGATCTCTTCGATCTATTTCTCCCCAAATCCCTTGCATCGTGATCCATAAATCAGAGAGTGACATGTTAAGTTGCTTCATATCGTTTGCTTTAACATGGAGGTCGAAATTTTGAAGCTTATCTTTGCCACTGCTGTAAGTGGTGACTAAAGCATCCCACAAAGCTTTGGCTGTAGGAAACTCAGTCAAGTTTCTTGCGAGGTTAGGCTCTATGTTTTGGATAAGCCAAGAAAAAACAACAAGATCGTCTTGTTCCCATTTTTCAAAGTTTGGATCATCACTTTCTGGTGGACTTGATGTAAGGTGTTTGAGGAGATTTTTTGATTTTCCTCCTATGGCCACCTTAATCATCCTGGACCAAAGTGCATAATTCTGACTTGATAAACTCAAATTGATTTTTAAGCTATCTGACAGTTTGGGTTGTGTTTTAAGGCTGATTTTTAAGAAATCAGCAAGTTGACTTGATAAATCATGATTTTGTGGGTTTTGGGTGCTGTCTGTTTCTGTTGAGCTTGAATTAACAGGGTTACCGTCAAAAGACATGGCAGCCCTCTAATGGTAAATGATAAGGAGCGAAAAACTAGTGTAAAGATCACAGATCTACACCGTTAGCTCTGATACCATGATTCTTTGTAAGAAATTGATCGTTTGTATTGATAATAAATGTTATACAAGCTGAATTGATTCTTTACAATGAGGAACTAGGCTATTTATAAGACAAACCATGTAAGAGCTAATTCCTTTATTGGAACGGGGCTTTGTTACTTTTAAGGAATATACTTTTGACTAAAAAAGTGAAATAGCCGTTAGGCTTCTCTTGGTCAACTCTGGTCAACACTGGTAAACTCTTCTCTTTACAGGAAATGATGAGCTAAAAACGGTTCTGATCCTTTTATTTCAACACCAAGAGTCTCCTTTATTTTTATAATATAAAAGAACCCGGTACAAGGAAAAGTACACTATGAGTTAAACTCAAACCCAATCCCCTTAGATTTTAGGATAAAATCTAAGTTTCCCGTACACCCTTTTACACTCCTTACAAGAATAAAACTCTCAACCTCACAAATAAACATACTCTGTTGATAAACCCTATCAACTATGTTTTTCTCTCATTTGTGATCTTGTGATCCTCACTTGGATCACCTGATCCCACTCTTGGATAATCTAAATGAAGCTACATTTACTGCCTTTTATAGATGAATGTAGTGCATGCATGAAGACCTTTTACCAACCTACCCATTCACCATACGTAGGAAGAAGTATTTGAATTGCCTACTCCTTTATTTTCCATTTGTTAAAAACATGTTGCATGAAAAGTCTTTTATCACATACCAACTTGCTTTGTGTTTTCTGCAATATTTGACTATATTGGCATGCAAATATAGAATGGTAATATGAGCCACCAAACGTGTGGCTAATTAATGCAACCTTCCAACAAATCTCCACCTTGGCAAACATTCCATTCTTTTCCATCACCGAAAATACTAACATCAAGTATTTTCACCATTGGCCTCCTTATTTCCGCTGCACACACCTTGAATCACCTCGGTCCTGAACCCTGATTCAAATAAAACGGCCAATAATCATGTGCAGCTAACCCTGTCAACTTACCTAGTTGACACCGGAGAGGAGTCTCGAATCACCTCTTCCACCACAGTAGGATTTTCCTTCTCACCATCGTCTACCTCGGTCAAACATGTCCTAACATGTTCCTGACATGTTTCCCGCGTGCACGCTTTCAAAACCTTCAAGACACGAGTACATTTTGTACTCGCCACCAGACGATATAAACCTTCATACTTCTCTCCCTTCATCAGGACCTTCACGCCACGTGTGATTTTCATAACTCCACCTACGGCCTAATAGCCGTATCCTTGAGAATCCAACACGCATAAGGAAATTAGATTCTTGCACATCCTTGGTATGTACGCCATACCACCAAGAGCGTAAGCAGCTCCGTGACACAATTTTATTTTCACCATGCAAAACACCCTCAACATCACATGTTGAACCATCACCTAAAGTCAGCACCCCACTTTCTTTAACATTAGCTTATCAAAATAAGCTTCCTTGGAACACACATGCATCATACAACCAGAATCTAAAATCCATTCATCTTGAGCAGAAGTAGAACTTTTGGAGATTGTGAGAACATCTCCCATCGGTACATTAACTGCTACCGCAGCTGATGAACCCCCAGATTTATCTTCACCATTCTTCCAAAGTGGAAAATCTGTCCTTCGTGACCCCACTCATGACATTTGAAGCACTGGATACCCTTCACGCCGTCTCCTGATCTAGACCTACTGTTATCACTAGATTTCTTCTCGGCAAACCTTCCCCTTCCATGACTAACCATAGCAAACCCATGCTCAAAATGGTCACTCAATCTTCGTCTCTAATCTTGTGATAAGATTACCGGTACTACATCCTCCATCTTTACAGTAGCCTTTCCGTAAAGGATAGTAGTGACCAAAATATCATACGAACTGGGAAAAAGAGGCAAGAAGAATAAGGGTCTTATCTTCTTCCTCAACATAAACCTCAACTTTTACAAGTTGATCCACCAACCACACTATTAAACATGTTCATGTGTTTAATAATATTCCAATCGTCATCTGCCATCTGAAATGGCTCCACCTTAAATTGCATACCGTCGTTTTCCGCCATCTCCAAACAAAAAATATCCGATAAACCTGGATACGCTCTGATACCACATGTTATGACAACTTGCCTAGCGCACCCACACTAGCGGAAACGAGGATATAATTTGTTTGAGAAAAACCTGCGATAAATAATAGAAAACAAATTAAGTAACTGATAACACGACGATTTAACGTGGTTCGGAAAAACCCTGCCTACGTCCACCCCAAGAGTCTCTTTTATTCTTATAATATAAAAGAACCCGGTACAAGAAAAAGTACACTATGAGTTAAACTCAAACCCAATCCCCTTAGATTTTAGGATAAAATCTAAGTTTCCCGTACACCCTTTTACACTCCTTACAAGAATAAAACTCCCAACCTCACAAATAAACATACTCTGTTGATAAACCATATCAACTATGTTTTTCTCTCATTTGTGATCTTGTGATCCTCACTTGGATCACTTGATCCCACTCTTGGATAATCTAAATGAAGCTACATTTACTGCCTTTTATAGATGAATGTAGTGCATGCATGAAGACCTTTTACCAACCTACCCATTCACCATACGTAGGAAGAAGTATTTGAATCGCCTACTCCTTTATTTTCCATTTGTTAAAAACATGTTGCATGAAAAGTCTTTTATCACATACCAACTTACTTTGTGCTTTCTGCAATATTTGACTATATTGGCATGCAAATATAGAATGGTAATATGAGCCACCAAACGTGTGGCTAATTAATGCCACCGTCCAACATGTTTAATATGGAGTATACTATGTGAGGCTATAGTGAATTGTGTTCTTAGTATTGTCTAATTGGATAAGGAGAGTATTTATCGCCTTTCATAGTATACTCCCCTTGTTACGAGGAACAAGGAACATTATTCACATCATAAAATGTACATAATCTCTTATTCTAACAATGGGTGAAACGGTGTTTAAGAAAAAAAACATGCAAGCAAATACATGTATGAATCAAATGGCCGGGTTGGGTTGGGTTGGGTCGGGTCGAGTAGGCCCAAGAGTATTACATCTTCCCAAATACCACACGAGCAATAAGGGATTAGTTCTCCTACTTCAAGGTTGCTTCTTGAATGTACTATGGATGATATCATTCTAGAGACCTATAGGTGTAAAATGGGAAGGTCGGTAAAGTTGGGTAAAGGGTCCAAACGGGTAAATTTGGCACAGGTTAACGTGAAACAGAATATGAAAAAGTATTATAACAGTGATATCCTTCAGGTATGGTACTACCACATTAAAAACATAATACGTATATCCATTATTAGTCGTGAGATTAGAAAGTTGAGGTAAACAGTGAAATCATCAACATAGTAGCTTACAACTACCATTAATCTAAGGATCATACTTTGACATATTAATATTTTAAACTCCATTAATCTAAGGAGCTGCAGAATACTTGAGTACACGAAACATAAAACTTTTAGCATTCCAGTTTACACAATCAATTTTCGTTCGTTGCAATCAGGGTAAAAGTAAAAAAAAAAAAAAAACACAGAAACTATGAGCATTTGGAAATCAGAAACTTAAAGTTTTCTATGAAGAGGGTTGTGATGCTATAGCAAGTTCATGAAGGCATACCCTATTTCAATCTTGCTTCTCGTTATCAATTTCATAACAATGCAGGCCTCTGCACGTACGCTAGAAAAACGTTCTTGAATCTTATCCTTCTTTGATGCTGGAAGCTTTTTCATTATATCCTCAACCAGATCAAATGATGAAAAAATGTCATTAATCTTATCACCCCCTTGTTTCATCTGCTCAAACAGATCATTCCAATAGTTCTGGATCTGTGAAAATTCCTCTTTGACAAATTTCCCTTCATCAATATATGTCTCCCCTTGTTCATTCATAATCTCCTTGTGGCGCTCCGTTTGTGATTTAGTTTGATCAATATGAGTTTTATTGGTCTCACATTTAATCTTCTCCTCCTTTAGAAGCATATGCAACTCGGTCAAAATTCGTTGTGCTCTATTTGCATTCCACAATTCTTTCATCTCCTGCATGATATCATAGTTTATAATGAACAATATAATAATCTCCGTTATCAATAGTCATAAGTCTTCATTGTAAAAATACCTCACGTGAGCATATCGTGACAGTGGCACTTGGAGAACCATCTAACATATAGTTTTTGACTTCCGTAGGCATGTTTATTTTCTTTTGTCCTTCCTCCTCCAAGTATACGTTATATGGATAAATTTCGAGACTCGTTAACTTAGAAAATGGAGAAGGTAGATGTGAAAGTAGCTGTACATTTAATGCAAGAGCCTGAAAATTTTTACACAAAATGAACATGATGTATACAAACATAAATATTCAAATACATGAGAATGAGTTTAAGTATCAGTATTAATGAAAATGTTATGATTGAAGTGAAAATGTTATGAATTTAAGTATCATTATTAATGAAAATGTTATTTCATCAAAAAATACGATACAATTTTAAACCACCTACGTACAAAAAAGAATGAGTAAGGTAGAATCCTTTTCTAAATGCATGTATAACATAATAGAGTAATGATAGATCACGTATACACAGTAAAGAACGAATACCTCTATAATTTCCAATCCAAGCGTAAGATATTTGGCATTGCCGAACTGTTGAAGCACGTCAATAATTTTAGAAACATCCCAATTTGGATTGTCAATATAGAAATTCACTTTCTCCAAAGAAAACAAACCATCTGCAGAAAACTTCCTATAATATGGACTTTTAAACACCAATGAGGATAATTCGGGTGCAGAAATCGTAAGATCCCATTGGCAATCTACAACAGTGAGATGCTTCAAGAGAGGTGCTACCACATAAACGACAGAATTCCAACGCCCACCAAAAAGCGTGAGATTAGAAAGTTGAGAATGGGAAATGGTTGCACCATTCAAACAATGTATGTCGCAGTCACTTAAGGTAAGATTCTTTAAGTTTGGACACTTACATAAAAGACCACCAAACTTATCAAACTCATTAGGATTTCTATTACTGAACCTGACAGAAGAAAGACACAACGTTGTTAAAGCTAGTAAGTCCCAGGATGATTTGATCTTAATGTAATAATTACACCCTCTCAAACTGAGATCTCTAAGAGATTGAGAAATAAAAATAGAAAAAGGAAGGTCGATATCATTTGTGTGCCTATATATAATAGTCATCTTTTCGACATTGTGCGAAAAAGCATAGTTCAAAATCTTTGTAACACACTCTTGGCTAACTTCATGAATTTCAAGTTTAATAGACGACAGATCTATTTCATTATTGCGGGAAGACAGAACACCAGTAACATACTCACAGAATTTGGGTAATGAATCTGAACTGTAATTAAAGAAACCGAGATGTGGGATTGACTTCCATATTGTTAAAATAAGAATTGTAATTGTATTTTGCTTGAGTATTCAAAAATATATTTTTTACATTTGGAAGATGAAAGCTAAACTTATACAGAGAATAGCCTAACGGCTATATGACAATATCATGGAAAAAATAAAGGTATGTTTCACTTTTTGTAAAAGTTAATCTTGCTGTCTTTTTATTTCTAACACTCCCCTGCAAGTTGAATAGTGGGGTTTCCGATGTTCAACTTGGAGAGTATTCCTTTGAAAAGTCTTCCGTTGACGGACTTGGTTAAGATATCTGCTAGTTGTGTAACATCCCGCATTTTTCCGTTAAATTATTTTAACGCCCGTCTTTTTCTTTTAAATAATGCCCTTCGTATCTAGATTCGTATCCTTGTTAAGTAACATTTTAAATATTCTCGTTATCGGATTATAACGTCTCCCGTACTCCCGTGTAATTTAAAATATTCGTTCGGTTAACTCTCGCACCCGATTACAAACTAAAGGGACTAGTTTTGCCAAAAAGACAAAGAGGTGACTAGCACTTTGACTAGTCAACCTCCTCCCCATTTTTCTTTTATTTTCTTTTCCATTTTCTTCTCATACTTCTCCATTTTCTTTCAATCTTTCAAAAAGCAATTCATCATCTAATTTTGATTTAGGGAGCTCACAACAAATCCGACTACATATTCTTGATCCTCGTTTCATCCTCTTCGATTTGATACCAACCTCATCCATTTTGGGTAACTTTCTAAAATCACTAATTTTATGTGTTCTTGAGATTTTTGAGTTATAAAGTTGTTAATTAGTGTCTATGGCTCATTGTGATGTCGTGTATGTAAATTGTATGCTCGATTCGTTGTTTTTGGTGTAACTAGTTCAATATGAAAATTTCTTGCTAAATCCTTGATTTTGGATGATCAAATGTTGTTAGATTGTTAAAGTGCATGTTTTAAAAGTGTTACTAGTATCATTAGCCACATTTGGATGTGTAGGTTGATTAAGGAAACTTCAAAAACCCGATTAATGATTTTGTGATGTTTGACTAGGGTTTGATAGTTCTTGACATGAACTTTTGGATGCTTAAATGCCATGGAATGTTAATTGTTAGTGTCTAGTAGTAATGTATGCTTCATTACCTTCAAAACGGCATATCGTATGTGTAAATTGGATTCCCGAATCATAAAATACGTTTTACGAACTTGAAACTTAAAAATAAACCTTTCTCGATCAATTGACGAGTTTTTCGTTTATTGTAAATGATGTTTTTGATTGGTGATATGTGGTTAGTTGTATTCCTTGTCGAAATAGCTTTCCGATGATATAAAATACATGTTCTAATTGTTTGCGGATCATAAAATGTGATTGTTTGTGTTTTGGTTCGTGCATACTTTGAAAACTGACCAGAAATCCCTGCACAGAGGGTGGCGCGGCGCGCCCCTACCCCGCGCGGCGCGCCAAATGGCCTGGCCAGAATTCTGTCCAACTTGGTCAATTTTTGAATAATGTTTGGCATGCTACGCACCTCCGATTAACATGTAACTTGGCCAACATGCTCATATATGATTTCTAAGATTAGAAAAATAGTTCGGAACCCGACCCGAACTTGTTGACTTTCGTTGACTTTGACCGACCAAAGTTTGACTTTTTGTCAAACTTAACCAATTAATTACGCAATCTTCCTAACATGCTTTTATACTTGTATCTTGCATGAAACTTGACAATTTGCTTCACATGCTACATAATCGAGTCGTATTGAGCCATAGGACTAATTGAACATCTTTGACCGTTTTGTGTTTACCGTTATTGATATAACCTATATGTTTAGGTCAAGACTAGCTTTGTCTTTGCACGCGTTTACTTGTCGAAGTACTTTATTAACCCTTGCACTCAAGGTGAGATCATAGTCCCACTTTTTCAATCACTTTTATTCTTTACATCGTGGGCTGAGAAACACATACATTTCATACTTATTTACTTATCATGCTTTTACATTGTGAACAAATACGAATACAAAGATGCATACGAGTTTGAACAAAAGTCCTCAATCCAATTATCATTAGTTCCACTTGCAGGGTGTAAGTGTAAGCGTGTAATTATGTTGTGTGGCCATACGGGTTTAACAAACCCTCATTCAGACGGTTCGCTACCGTTAGTGAATGAAATATAATTTCAACAATGTATAGTGTAAGTTCTAACACTAAATTCAAAATTCAGAGGGAAGATTCGGTTAAGCCTTGATAATTGGGTGCTCGTGATACAAATACTATTTTGGAATGTGAACGATTCTGGTTGAACAATTCTTAAAGAACCTTGTGGTTCAATACAATTTACTTACTAAACCTATGATTTCACCAACGTTTTCGTTGACAGATTCTTCTATGTTTTCTCAGGTTTTGAATGCTTAGTGATACATGCTTCCGCACTCTTTTGATACTTGCTTGGATGTCGAGTATACATGCATACATGGAGCGTCTTTTGGATACTTTTAAATTGTGTCGCATAAGTTTCATTTGTACTTAAAACTTGGTATCGTAACTTGTGGTGGAACTATTCTTGTAAAACGTGAACAACCTTTACATTTGAAATGAATGCGACATATCTTTTGGTCAAACGTTGTTTTAAAGACTTATGACCACGTAACGGGACCTAAGTAGACGGCGCCGTCAATGACGATTTGGTCGGGTCGCTACAGTTGGTATCAGAGCGTTGGTTGTAGGGATTTAGAGTTCATTTGTGTCCACCCCGAGTCATAGGGTACATAGGTGAATCTAGACTACAACCGGCATATAGACTGCAGTAGGAATTACTTGACTATTTGTGCATTTATACTCGAACTCTTCTATCATATCTAACTCGTATTCGATCTTGATCTTATGTTGATAAATTTTGTTGACGCGCCACCTTGACTTTATGAAGTAATGTTAAATGCACATGAGAATCAGGGTAATATAATTTCCGGGATTATATTACGGTGATTCACATGGACGTTCCGACATTATGACATAAAGAATTTAGGGCGAGTCAAGGAAAATTTTCTCTCTATCCTTATTCCATACTCCGGTTAGTATTGTTGAAAATACTAACCAACGATATTCTTGTGTCTTGAAGGAACAATGGCTCCTCGTCGTGTGCGCCGCAATGAAACTCCCGAACAAGCTCTCGAACGGATGATAGCTACCGCCGTAGATGCGGCCATGGCCGGTCACTCATCCAACAACAATAATAATAACAACAACAACAACAACCACAATGGAGCCGGAAACTCAAACGAGGGATGCTCCTATAAAGCTTTCATGGGGTGCAAACCTCACACTTTTGATGGAACCGGGGGACCGGTCGTGCTCACCCGATGGTTTGAGCAAACGGAAGCCGTCTTTAGCATAAGCGGTTGTCGGGACCAAGACAAGGTCAAATACTCCACTCACACTTTCTCCGGAATTGCTCTAACATGGTGGAACACCTATGTTCAATCGGTGGGTACCGATGAAGCTCATGCCCTCTCTTGGGCCGATCTAAAGGAAAAGATGATTGTTGAATATTTTCCGCGCGAAGAAACCCGAAAGCTTGAGGAAGAACTAAGAGCTTTGAAAGCGGTCGGAAACGATCTTAAAGCTTATAATCAACGCTTCGCCGAACTATCCTTGATGTGTCCTAATCTTGTTAACCCCGAATCTCAAAAGATTGAGCTCTACATGCTCGGTCTTCCAAAAAGCATCAAACAAGGGGTGATGTCATCCAAACCCACTACTCATCAAGCCGCTATGAACATGGCTCGCCAACTAATTGAAACGGTTGACGAAATCGTAGTTCCGGCACCTAAGGCCGAGGATAAATCGGGCGGCAACAAAAGAAAGTGGGAACCCTCCCAATCAAGCAACAACAACTTTGCTAAGAAGCCTTACACCTCCGACGGCAAGAGGGGTTATACCGGACACCTACCGTATTGTAACGAGTGCTACAAACATCATTTAGGCGAATGTGGCAAACCATTTTGCTTGAAGTGTCAAAGAAGTGGCCATGTAGCCCACGAGTGTAGGAATACCGCTCCCGTCGCTCAAAAGGAGCACAATGCACCCAAGACGGGTGTTTGTTTTGAATGTGGCCAACCGGGTCATTTTAGGAGTGCGTGCCCAAACAAGAAAATCAACCCCAACGCACGCCGTTAAATTTTCAACATCAACGCCTAGGATGCCCGAGACGACGATGGACTGGTCACGGGTATGTTTCTTCTCGAAATTCTCACGTTTCATGTTTATTCGATTCGGTTACCGCTAGATGTTTATTAACCAAGTCTTTGACTCGTGCTCTTTACATTCCACTTTTTCCCCTAGATACTACTTAGACGATTTAAGTGACCGACGGAAATTGTTGTGTGCCTATAAAATTTATTGGAGGATATACGTTAAGACTTTTGACTTGACACCTATAGAACTAGGGAGCTCGGAACATATTCGTTAAAAAAAAAAAAAAAAAAAAAAAAAAAAAAAAAAAAAAAAAAAAAAAAAATTGTTTCCCCATCGTCTTGTATAGATTATTGTGAACCGAGTAATTTTCGGTTGGAAACCGATACCCTCTCCCTCGCATCCATGACCTCATGATTCCTTGCATGAATCCCGTGTGTATTCCAAAACGACCTCCGTTCCTGTTATCATCAATTGGGGGTTAAGGGAGACAATGTCTCCTGAGTCTTTTCCGAACTCGCAACGTTAGTTATAAATCTCTCTTAGTACCATACGATTTATCCAAAGCTCGCCCGTATCCATAAACCTCTTGAACCGCGTATGCAAATTCATATAGACTAATCTGTTATCGTATTTATAGATGACATCTTAACTTATTTAAGTAAAGAAGGAAAACGAACAACATCACCATCTTACGCTCGAACTTTTGAGAAAAGAGCAACTTTATACCAAATTCTCCGAGTGAGAATTTCTGTTGAACGAAGTCCAATTTTCTAGACCATAATGTTAATGATCAAGGCATTTCAATCAATCTCAAAATCAAGCCACATGTAATCAGGAAACTCTCCCCACTCAGACTTGTATTCGTAAAATCTTAGATCTCGCCTGTTATCACCGAAGATTCATTTCTGACTTTTCTTGTGTTACACGACTTTTAAACTCGTTAACTCACTAAGGAAAAACTATAAACCTCTACGTGCCCGAATCTTGAGCGTGATTCTTCACACCAACATTTCTAGTTAAATTCGTTATCTTGCACGGAGAAGTCGAATACTAAATTGTGGATCCGATCAATTTTCTCGTCATCACGTACCACACTACACACCCCTGATATTTCACCATTACCGTCTGATATTACTGGAATTTAGGATAACACACAATCCAGCGATACTTCACTCTTCTTTGACTTAACGCCCTCGTGTTCTGATAATCGGTCAACTATTATTCAACCCCGAACTATACAACTACGTGTACTACCTCGTTTCTCTTTCAGACTTCAACTTTTGACAACTAGAGGCACGTTATAGCAACCTCGAGATGTAAACTCATCCTATTCTAAGTCCTCATTTCACTCCTATCTTTATCGCTCGCATTTCCGTTTAAGGAAACTCCTTGTGACATTTCTCCATGGATAGAGAAATTCCTCATATTATATTAGTATTCGCCACGAGGGTGAATAGTCCTAACGAACATTTTTCGAACCCTAACTGACTTGTTCAAACATATCTTAAGAGATTCTATTCCAACACGGTGTATCTTCGTCATTTATCCTGTATCGAAATACTCGTTTCACTTCTAGCGTTACAAGAGACCTTGGGAACCCGCTTAGACACATGTACCGTGTATCTCCCACAAACAGACGAACCGAACAAACGAACGATTTACGTCTTCGAAAGGCATGTTTCAAACTTGCATGGTCGCTTTTAGTTGATCCCTCATACTACGATAGTTACCGTTCTTGTACTAACGCCGCACTTCCGAAACCCTATATGACCGCAAATGTCATACCCCTATTCGTTGGACCAACGCATGTGGCAAGCAAACACCGAAATCTGAACTACATCAGGAAACAACAATTGAGATCGTTCAAGTCCGAGAAGGGCTCGAGACGACCCGTAGTCGCCCAAAAGAGTTATACCAAACTTAGATGAAAACCTCACAAAATCCCTGTAACAGTGTAATATTGAGAACCCGCACCTTGGAAAGGTGTAATCCGTTTCGGAAATCAGGGAAAGTTAAACTCGCGACACGTTAACCCTTTTGAAACCTTGGGGCGTATTGGAACCGCTTCCTATCGTTTAGAACTTCAGACTCAATTAAGTTTCCGTTTACCCTACATTTCGTGTAACAAACTTGGAAACGTATCCTGCGGAACAGGAACGTGCAATCCTGCCAGATACACCAACTATTGATGACAAACTTCTCTTCATGGGAAAACCGGTTAAAACCGGGGATCGTAAAACCAAACCTTAATGCAACGTAAAACCCTAACTATCTAAATTCATGAGAACACTCAAGGACGTACCTTCACTTATTCATAGCATGGACAACGTAAAGTCTCGAATAAGAGATATCGACTACTACTTCCAACTAAATTTCGGGACGAAATTTCTTTTGAGGTGTGGATAATGTAACATCCCGCATTTTTCCGTTAAATTATTTTAACGCCCGTCTTTTTCTTTTAAATAATGCCCTTCGTATCTAGATTCGTATCCTTGTTAAGTAACATTTTAAATATTCTCGTTATCGGATTATAACGTCTCCCGTACTCCCGTGTAATTTAAAATATTCGTTCGGTTAACTCTCGCACCCGATTACAAACTAAAGGGACTAGTTTTGCCAAAAAGACAAAGAGGTGACTAGCACTTTGACTAGTCAACCTCCTCCCCATTTTTCTTTTATTTTCTTTTCCATTTTCTTCTCATACTTCTCCATTTTCTTTCAATCTTTCAAAAAGCAATTCATCATCTAATTTTGATTTAGGGAGCTCACAACAAATCCGACTACATATTCTTGATCCTCGTTTCATCCTCTTCGATTTGATACCAACCTCATCCATTTTGGGTAACTTTCTAAAATCACTAATTTTATGTGTTCTTGAGATTTTTGAGTTATAAAGTTGTTAATTAGTGTCTATGGCTCATTGTGATGTCGTGTATGTAAATTGTATGCTCGATTCGTTGTTTTTGGTGTAACTAGTTCAATATGAAAATTTCTTGCTAAATCCTTGATTTTGGATGATCAAATGTTGTTAGATTGTTAAAGTGCATGTTTTAAAAGTGTTACTAGTATCATTAGCCACATTTGGATGTGTAGGTTGATTAAGGAAACTTCAAAAACCCGATTAATGATTTTGTGATGTTTGACTAGGGTTTGATAGTTCTTGACATGAACTTTTGGATGCTTAAATGCCATGGAATGTTAATTGTTAGTGTCTAGTAGTAATGTATGCTTCATTACCTTCAAAACGGCATATCGTATGTGTAAATTGGATTCCCGAATCATAAAATACGTTTTACGAACTTGAAACTTAAAAATAAACCTTTCTCGATCAATTGACGAGTTTTTCGTTTATTGTAAATGATGTTTTTGATTGGTGATATGTGGTTAGTTGTATTCCTTGTCGAAATAGCTTTCCGATGATATAAAATACATGTTCTAATTGTTTGCGGATCATAAAATGTGATTGTTTGTGTTTTGGTTCGTGCATACTTTGAAAACTGACCAGAAATCCCTGCACAGAGGGTGGCGCGGCGCGCCCCTACCCCGCGCGGCGCGCCAAATGGCCTGGCCAGAATTCTGTCCAACTTGGTCAATTTTTGAATAATGTTTGGCATGCTACGCACCTCCGATTAACATGTAACTTGGCCAACATGCTCATATATGATTTCTAAGATTAGAAAAATAGTTCGGAACCCGACCCGAACTTGTTGACTTTCGTTGACTTTGACCGACCAAAGTTTGACTTTTTGTCAAACTTAACCAATTAATTACGCAATCTTCCTAACATGCTTTTATACTTGTATCTTGCATGAAACTTGACAATTTGCTTCACATGCTACATAATCGAGTCGTATTGAGCCATAGGACTAATTGAACATCTTTGACCGTTTTGTGTTTACCGTTATTGATATAACCTATATGTTTAGGTCAAGACTAGCTTTGTCTTTGCACGCGTTTACTTGTCGAAGTACTTTATTAACCCTTGCACTCAAGGTGAGATCATAGTCCCACTTTTTCAATCACTTTTATTCTTTACATCGTGGGCTGAGAAACACATACATTTCATACTTATTTACTTATCATGCTTTTACATTGTGAACAAATACGAATACAAAGATGCATACGAGTTTGAACAAAAGTCCTCAATCCAATTATCATTAGTTCCACTTGCAGGGTGTAAGTGTAAGCGTGTAATTATGTTGTGTGGCCATACGGGTTTAACAAACCCTCATTCAGACGGTTCGCTACCGTTAGTGAATGAAATATAATTTCAACAATGTATAGTGTAAGTTCTAACACTAAATTCAAAATTCAGAGGGAAGATTCGGTTAAGCCTTGATAATTGGGTGCTCGTGATACAAATACTATTTTGGAATGTGAACGATTCTGGTTGAACAATTCTTAAAGAACCTTGTGGTTCAATACAATTTACTTACTAAACCTATGATTTCACCAACGTTTTCGTTGACAGATTCTTCTATGTTTTCTCAGGTTTTGAATGCTTAGTGATACATGCTTCCGCACTCTTTTGATACTTGCTTGGATGTCGAGTATACATGCATACATGGAGCGTCTTTTGGATACTTTTAAATTGTGTCGCATAAGTTTCATTTGTACTTAAAACTTGGTATCGTAACTTGTGGTGGAACTATTCTTGTAAAACGTGAACAACCTTTACATTTGAAATGAATGCGACATATCTTTTGGTCAAACGTTGTTTTAAAGACTTATGACCACGTAACGGGACCTAAGTAGACGGCGCCGTCAATGACGATTTGGTCGGGTCGCTACAAGTTGGTCTTCTGATCGGACGTGAGGTAAAGATATGATTTCGGCTTCTAATTTTTCTTTAATGAAGTGTCTGTCAATTTCTATATGTTTGGTTCGATCGTGTTGAACTGGATTTTCTGAAATTGCAATTGCCGCTTCGTTGTCACACATGATCTTGATCGAGGTATTAGGAGGAAAACCAATTTCCGTCAAAAGTTTCTTGATCCATAAAGCCTCGGTTACACCTCGTGAAATTCCCCGAAATTCAGCTTCAGCACTAGACAGGGCAACAACCTTTTGTTTCTTGCTTCTCCAAGTAACCAAATTCCCTCCAACAAAGGCAAAGTATCCGGATGTTGATTTTCTATCTCCCTTTTCTCCTCCGTAACCCGCATCGGTGAATATTTGTGCTTCTAGATGATTGTTTTTCTCGAACAGGACTCCATCTTCTGCAGTGCCTTTTAGATATTTGATAATCCTCCATACTGCATCCATATGGTGTTGTTGTGGTTGATGCATGAATTGACTAACAACTCCAACAGCATGTGATATATCTGGACGAGTGTGAGCTAGGTAGATAAGTTTTCCCACGATCCTTTGGTATTGAATTCGATCTGCTGCTTTGGCATCATCCTCTATATATAACCTGAGGTTTGGAATCATAGGAGTATCCGCGGGTTTGCAGTCGACCATTCCTGTTTCTGCAAGAAGATCAAGTATATATTTCTTTTGACATATAAAAATTCCCCTTTTTGAACGTAAAACTTCGATTCCCAGAAAGTATTTAAGACCTCCGAGATCTTTCATTTCAAATTCTTTAAAAAGGTTAGCTTTTAAGTTTGTAATTTCCTCTTGATCATTTCCTGTGATAATCATGTCGTCAACATAAATAATGAGACACGTGATAAGGTTTCCTCTTTTTTTTAAAAATAAAGTATGGTCGGAATTACTTTGTTTAAAACCGTAATTTTTCATAGCAATAGTAAAACGCCCAAACCAAGCCCGAGGGGATTGTTTTAAACCATAAAGAGATTTTTTAAGATGACAAACTTCCCTTTCTTTGAATTCTGATGTGAAACCGGGAGGACCTTCCATATAGACTTCTTCTTTGAGTTCTCCATGTAGGAAAGCATTTTTAACATCAAATTGGTGAAGTGGCCAGTCTTTGTTTGCGGCAACGAAGAAAAGGATTCTAATAGTATCAATTTTTGCAACCGGTGAGAAAGTTTCTGAGTAATCAACGCCATAGGTTTGAGTGTACCCTTTGGCAACAAGCCGTGCTTTATATCTTTCGACAGATCCATCGGCTTTATGTTTGATTGTGAATACCCATCGACATCCTACTGGTTTCTTTGATTCTGGAAGAACACATTTTTTCCAAGTATTATTTACCTTGAGAGCCTCCATTTCATCTTCCATTGCTTTCCTCCAGTATGTTGATTTTAGAGCTTGTTCAACCGTTGTTGGAATTTCTTCAGAGTATAATGCGGAAGTGAACTTTGTTGCTTCTTTTGATAGATTTCCTCTAGCAATATTTGCCATTGGATATCTTGATTTTGATACAGTTCTCTCAGGAGAGTATCTCCTGGGAGGAATTCCTCGGTTGATTCTTGGAGGAAGAACATATCGTTCCGGTTCTTGTTGTTGTGTTTCATTTTCAGGATATACTTGCTCTGTATTTTCCTGTAAAATCTCCTCTAAATTTTCATGATTAGTAATATCAGGAGATTCGGTATTTACCTCTGTATGGTCGGGAAGATCATTAACCGTAGTACTGATTGGAGGAGGACTTTGTGGAGTGGTATGATGAGTCACTTCTTCAGATGATGGAATATCTAGCCAACTCACAGCGTCACCAAAGTCTGTCTCCCCCTGACTTGTGTGTTGGGTATAGAAGTATTCAGTTTCCAAAAAATCACAATTCATTGTAGTGTACATGTGTTTCCTTTTTGGACTATAGCATCTATACCCCTTTTGATTTACCCCGTATCCCACAAAAACACATTTTTCAGCACACGCATCTAATTTGGTTCGTTCGATTTTAGGAATGTGAACAAACACCGTGCACCCAAATATTCGAGGTCTTAGGGTGAGATTAGATGGCGGTTTATAAAATTTAGTCAAGGCCTCAAGAGGGTTCTTAAGTTCTAAAGCTCTAGTTGGGAGTCTATTTACAAGATAAGTTGCAGTGGCAAGAGCTTCAGGCCAAAAAGATCTTGGAACATTAGATTCAATCATTAAAGCACGGGTTATTTCTAGTAAAATACGATTTTTTCTTTCAGCCACCCCATTTTGTTGAGGTGTGTGTGGACACGTGGTTTGATGAATAATACCCCTTTCTTCACAAAAGAGTTGCATTTGACTGTTGACAAATTCACCACCATTATCGGATCTTAAAACTTGTATTTTACTTTGGAATTGTGTTTGAATCATGTTTGAAAAAATAGTAAATTTATCAAATACTAAGGATTTGTTAGTTAAAAAATATGTCCAAGTCATACGAGTACAATCATCAATAAATAAAAGAAAATATCGAAAATTGTGTCCCCCATTAACCCTTGCGGGTCCCCATACATCGGAGTGAACTAAAGCAAAAGGACGTTCGGTCTTTGTATTACTAGTTTTAAACGAGTTTTGATGGCTTTTGGCCAAAATACAAGTTTCACACTCAATACTTTTATTTGAAGAAAATAAATTAGGAAATAAAATGCGTAAATATCCAGCAGACGGATGACCAAGACGTCTATGCCACAACCATGCTTGTCTGTCGGGAGTCCCGTGAGCTAGAATGATCCTACAATCTTGAGTGACCTCATCCACATAGTATAGACCATCCCGTTCAGTACCACGCCCAACTATCTCCCCCGTTCTGATGTCCTGTAAGATACAGAATGTAGGGTGTAATAAGACGGTACAATTAAGTTCTTTTTATTTGATAGTGTTCCAAATGAACATATATTTAGTAGCAATATCGTTCCAATATGTAAAGTTTTTAAATGTAATTTCCTTATTTTTAGTTGTAATAGTTAAATAAATAAGTGCGAAGACGAAAGACGCAAATCGCTCGAAAATGAAGATTTAAAGACAAAAACGAAGATTTGAAAGACCAAAACGTCCAAAAAGCTCAAATGTACAAGATACAATTCAAAAGGTTCAATTTATTGATGAAGAACGTCTAAAAATGACAAGAGTACAAGTTACAAAACGCAAAGTACACGATATAAAATTGTACGAAAGGACGTTCGAAAATCCGGAACCAGCACATGAACCAACTCTCAACGCTCGACGCAACGGTGTAAAAATTACGAGTCAACTATGCACAAGAATAAAATATAATATTTAAATAATTCATAATAAGAATAATATTAAATAATAAAAAGTTGTTAATTGAGCATAGTTCAGGGGTCGTAAATGAAAATTTCAATTCTAATTTGCCTATAAAAAGGCGACGATGTATTACGATGAAGGGGAGGAAGAACCTTTTTCTATTCGATTTTTTTTTCTATCCTTAATATCAAATATCAATATCTATATTCTATATCTCTATCATAATGTTAACTTAATAAGATATAACAATAATCTTAATTTTAATTTTAAATTATGATAATAATAAGATTTATGATAGAGATCGTTTGAGTGTGTAAGTCGAAATTCTGTCCGTGTAACGCTACGCTATTTTTAATCATTGTAAGTTATGTTCAACCTTTTTATATTAATGTCTCGTAGCTAAGTTATTATTATGCTTATTTAAAACGAAGTAATCATGATGTTGGGCTAATTACTAAAATTGGGTAATTGGGCTTTGTACCATAATTGGAGTTTGGATAAAAGAACGACACTTGTGGAAACTAGGCTATGGACTATTAATGGGCTTTATATTTGTTTAACTAAATAAAAGTTTGTTAATGTTAATATAAAGATTTACAATTGGGCGTCCCTATAAATTACCATATACACTCGATCGGACACGATGGGCGGGGTATTTATATGTACGAATAATCGTTCATTTAACCGGACACGGGAATGGATTAATAGCCACTAGAATAATTAAAACAGGGGTGAAATTACATTCAAGGGTAATTGGTGTAATTGTTAACAAAGTATTAAAACCTTGTTACAATTCGAATCCCCAATTAGTTGGAATATTTATCTTCGGGTATAATAATAATTTGACAAGGACACTTGCAATTTATATTTATGACTGATGGACTGTTATGGACAAAAACCAGATGGACATATTGAATAATCCAGGACAAAGGACAATTAACCCAAGGGCATAAAACTAAAATCAACACGTCAAACATCATGATTACGGAAGTTTAAATAAGCATAATTCTTTTATTCCATATTTAATTTCCTTTATTTTATATTTAATTGCACTTCTAATTATCGCACTTTTATTTATTGTTATTTTATCGCACTTTTAATTATCGTACTTTTTAATTATCGCAATTTAATTTTATCGCATTTTTATTATTCACAATTTTTTTATCGTTATTTACTTTACGCTTTAATTTAAAGTCTTGTATTTATTTAATATTTTACATTAGGTTTTAACTGCGACTAAAGTTTTAAAATCGACAAACCGGTCATTAAACGGTAAAAAAACCCCCCTTTATAATAATAATATTACCTATATATATATTTGTATTTTTATAAAAGTAAACTAATATAGCGTTGAGCTTTGCTTAAAGATTTCCCTGTGGAACGAACCGGACTTACTAAAAACTACACTACTGTACGATTAGGTACACTGCCTATAAGTGTTGTAGCAAGGTTTAAGTATATCCATTCTATAAATAAATAAATATCTTGTGTAAAATTGTATCGTATTTAATAGTATTTTCTGCTAAAAATTATAAACTATTTTATATACACCTCGTTCGACATCAAGTATTTTTGGCGCCGCTGCCGGGGACCGCTAAAACGCTATATTTTTAATTATAATAATATTGAAATAAAATATAATAATATTGAAATAGAATATAATAATATAATAATATTTTAGAATATTTTGATTTACACATCCCTAAATCTAAATAGATTAGGTAAATAATCAAATATTCCAGAGTATTCGTTACATTAACATCTTGGCCACAAAATATTTTAGACCTTAAAATTCAATTAAACAATTTTATTATTAAAATAGAAAATATTAGACACATGGGGTCACATAATTGAAAAGGCGGTACAAAAAATGAAATTTATGATTTAAAAGGTCGTTGGATCCCCCCATTTCCCGGCCAGTCCGCTTAAATCATCATGTTTTTTTTCTTACTTTTATATTTTATTGTAGAAAAGTTGTCTTTACAGCAAATCATGTAGTAAAAATATTACTCCGTATGTAGTTAACATATTATTCGTATCTAGAAACGATTTTGAAAGTCACTTTATATCTATTTACGTTATTAACTAAATGCCTACTAAATTCAATGGACAAAAAGAGAAAAATAAAAAAAAGTGAACTTATTGAGGTTGGTAGAAAAATCGTAAATTTTAAAAAAGTCGTATTTATTAAATACTTCAGGGGTATATTATGTAACTTATAATTAATAATTGCTATCATGTCGCTTTCATGTGAATAGTAAATTAATTAATTTATTTTCATTTACTATTCATGAATAGTAAATAAATTAAAAAAAAAAAAAAAGTTTTGAAAAAAAATTATAATTATAAAAAAAAATTATTAATTTGTAAAAAAAAATCGTTTTTTTAAAAAAAAAAAAAAAAAAAATCGTTTTTTTTAAAAAAAAAAAAAATTTCGTTTTTAAAAAAAAAAAAAAAAAATTTGTGTAAAAAAAAAAAATCGTTTTTTTTAAAAAAAAAAAAAAAATTCGTTTTAAAAAAAAAAATTTGTAAAAAAAAAAAAACGTAAAAAAAACAAAAACGTAAAAAAAAAAAACGTAAAAAAAAAATTATTAAAAAAAATATATATATATTTTTAAAATTTTGTCTATAAAAAAAATGTTTTTTTTAGTTTTATTACCTTTAGATTTTTAGACTATAGTCGCAACTTTTAGTATTAAGTTTAGTTTTGCCATAGTTATTTTCTTATTTTTATTTTTCGACGCCTTTTACCTATGTATCAATTACAATTCCAATTAGTAATCTCTATTTGTAGTTTTAATTTTAAGATAGTGATCGTTATAAGGTTGGATTAACCGCGTGTTTACAAACCACTCTTCGTCTTTTTCATTTTTCGACACTTTTCGACGCGCAATCTTTTTCTCTCTTATTTCTCGCCATTCTAGTTTTTAGGACTTAGAATTTTTTCTACTTCTTCTCTAAATTTCTTAAAATTACGAAAATTTATTTTAAGTGGTTAAATTGATAGACATCAAAATTTTCTGGTTCGTAGTAATAGTTGGATTTGTACGTGGACCGGGTTATTAGAGCCAAACAGTCCTCAATTATATTGAGACCAAACGAATCCTGCCCCTCTGCTGCATCTTTTGGCTATTCGAAACGTGGGCAAAATCAGAAAAGTCTATTGGTTGGATAACTTATTATAATTTTTCTTTCCTTTTTAAAACTAATAGGATATTCAGTGAATGCACCGAGCAAGACGTTCACCACCTTTTGTACGTTCACCACCTGTAACTCGATCAAGACATCGTTTAACAAATATAGCTGCCGTTGATTTTTCTTTAGAATCATCATCCAGTCGACCAAGTACTTCAGTTCAAATTTCCGATAATCCATTTTTTGAAACAAACCTCACAATTGAGAATCCAGAAAATATTCAGGAACGGTTCATAGATCCTGAACCATTAAACTTTCCTCCGGAACCACCAATCATTCAAACAGAGATTGTTGAGGAACGAACCATTAAATCTGAAGCATCTAGTGATACCGAGTCAACAAATTCAATTATGGAGAATCTGGAACCTTTAAGTATGGAAGACCGAATGAGAGCTAAACGCACTGGCCAAGGTCACGCAATTACTCATCCAGACATTAATGCGCCAGATTATGAAATCAAAGGACAAATTCTACACATGGTGACTAATCAATGCCAATTCAGTGGTGCACCGAATGAAGATCCTAACGAACACCTTCGTACCTTTAATAGGATCTGCACACTATTTAAAATCCGAGAAGTGGAGGATGAACAGATATATCTCATGTTATTTCCCTGGACTTTAAAGGGAGAAGCCAAAGATTGGTTGGAATCGTTACCTGAAGGAGCGATCGATACATGGGATGTTTTAATTGACAAATTTCTTAAACGATTCTTTCCGGCATCCAAAGCCGTGAGACTTCAAGGAGAAATTGTTACGTTCGCGCAAAATCCAAATGAAACATTATATGAGGCGTGGACAAGATTCGGAAGGATGTTGAGAGGATGTCCTCAACACGGATTAGATACTTTTCAAATAGTACAAATCTTCTATAAAGGCGTAGACATAGCCACACGAAAAGACATCGACATAACAGCTGGTGGTTCCATTATGAAGAAAACCGCAACTGAAGCTTACAAAATTATTGATAACACAGCCTCCCACTCGCATGAGTGGCACCAAGAAAAAGATATTTTTCGTTCATCTAAAGTGGCTAGAGCCGATTCTAGCCATGACTTCGATTCCGTTTCCGCAAAAATAGATGCTTTCGAAAGACGAATGGAAAAGATGAATAAAGATATTCACGCAATACGAATCAGTTGTGAGCTATGCGGTGGACCACACTTATTGAAAGATTGTAATGTTGAACCAACGATGGAACAACGAGAGAATGTTTCTTATATGAACCAAAGGCCGGGAAATGATTATCAAAATAATTATCAACCGCCAAGGCCGAACTTCAATCGAAATCAATACATTCTTTACAATCCAAAAGGACCCGAAAATAACTTGTACAACCAACAAGGTCCGAATAACCAACCAACTCAAAACAACACTTTCAATCAACAAAGACCTAGCTTGTATAAACCACCACAACAACTCGAAGAGAAAAAGTCAAATCTAGAAGAAATGATAGCAAAGCTGATTGAATCTCAAACACAATTCATTACATCTCAAACCCAAACGAACGAGAAGTTTGATCAGTCATTAAGAACTCAACAAGCTTCCATTTTGAATCTTGAAAAACACGTAGGTACTCTTGCTAGCATGATGAGTGAGAGGGAACAAGGAAAGCTACCGAGTAATACTGAAGTAAATCCTCGGAATGAGAATGTTAATATGGTTTCAACGAATTCTGAAAAACCAGCACCAGAAGATGGGAAGATTTTAGATGTGAGTAACAATGAAGAAGTTACAACACCACCACCACCACCACCCGAGTATGTAAAGCCAGTGGTGGCACCATACAAACCACCCATCCCGTTTCCAAGAAAAGGAGTTGAGTATGAGCAAGTAATAAGTAATAAAGATTGTGATACTTCTGGAAAGAAGAAGAAGAAAAAGAATAAGAAAGTGCAAGAAACAAAAGCCGTAAAAGTAAACCCGGTGAAGACAGTTCCACCAAAACCTCCTCCTAGGATAGGTGATCCGGGTGAATTTATTGTTCCTTGTCTACTTAGTGATTGTGTCATGTATGATGCACTAGCAGATTTAGGTGCAAGTGTGAGTGTTATGTCTCTTTCATTATATAAGAGATTAGGGGTAGGTGAGTTAAGTCCAACGGATATGAGTGTTCGACTCTTTGATCAAACCATTAAGCACCCAGTTGGAATTGCTGACAACCTACCCATTCAAGTAGGTAATTTAACCTTTCTAGTCGAATTCATTGTCATTGACATAGAAGAGGACTCAAACATTCCTCTAATTTTAGGTCGACCATTCTTAGCGTCCACCAAGGCGTTATTTGATGTAGGAAATGGTAGAATGACACTTAAAAGTGGTGACAAGTCAATCACCTTTATGATTCGAAAGTCTAAATCTCCACCAACCAAAACCGTTGAACCAGTAAAATCAATTGGTAATAACCATGTTGTTTTACCAACTCCAACGATAGTGCTTAACAATAATAAAACGCCTAAGTGTGGGGAAAATGAAGTAACATCTAATGATGACTTGATAACAAATAACCCCGTTGTTGATACGAAATTAAATGATCCCGTTATTAACAGTTCAATGAAGAAACTTTATAAACGGGCTATTGATGCTAGAAGTAAGGGGAACTTTAAGTTATGTAACCGGTTAGTATCCAATCTGTCGCCTAAAGAAAAGGCGAAGCTAGTTGAATTATGGGATATTACGGAAGAAGCCGGGCACTGGCTTAAAGAAAAAGTCACAGATATGCAAGTTGATTATGGACCAAGAGAAATTGACGATGAAGTTAATCACAATTTTGACACCACAGCTACCTAAGTGTGGGGAGATTCAAGTGTTCTAAAAAGAAAATGATGTCTAGAGTTAGTTGTTCTGTTCTCGTGTAGTTCCGAGAATGGAATCCGATTGGTCTTTTCCGCTAGCAGACACTAAAGAACTAGTTTTCTCCCTCCATTCTGATTTTTTTTGTTTTATAGGTTTTATATGAAATTAATATGCTTTTCAAATTTAAGTTTTTGTGTGATTTTAAAAAAAAAAATTACTTTATTTCATTAAGTTTAAAAATAATGATAAAAAAAAAAATATTAAATATTATAAATTTTTGAAAGTAGGGTAATATACCAAACTTCAAAAATATGTATATGTATGTTTGTATTTTATGTTATGTACAAAATAGGGTAAAACAGCGCACTTTCAAAGAATGTCATTAAGTTCAGCAAAAGCTTCTAATTTTGACGACAAGACGCAAAATATCAAATGTGATATAAAACAACATGTTTGCAAACTCGGTATTTCCAATAACTTTTCTACGCTAATCACCCTCATGAATTTAAATTATAGTCTGATTTCATGCAAATGAGGGCATTGCATGATCTCAAGTGTGGGGAAGGGTTATAAATTCTCTCGGGTTTGCACTTAGTTTATTTGCCAAATTTTGTGAAAATTTGAAAAATTTTCAATTAAATGAAGTCAAAATCATGTTTATACATATTTATGAACGGTGAAAACTAGGTGATAATACCGAAATTATCGGAAAGGACATAAATTGAAAAACAACCTAAAATGCTTGAATTCATTTAAAATGGAATAAAGGAGAATAAAAAGGCAAAGAAAGAAACTAAGTGTGGGGAGAATGTTTTGGATTATTGCAGGTACTTTTGTTTTGGATGATACTAATCAGTTTTACCCGATTTACTATAATACTTTTGAAAGAAAGATGGATCTACACGATGAATCAATTCCATCATTTGAAGGAAGTAAAGTCTTCCGAAAAAGACACGCGCTTCTTGATTTAGGTCATGAAGTTGTCGTCCAGACCAGCTGTAGGTTGACGAAAAACCTAGAAAAGTCATCACTAAAATCAGCAGGAAATCCACGGACCTCAGCATCAAACAGGGTCGCCAAGTGGTCAGACTTATCCTAACCATGAGAGGGTCTGTCTTGTAAAATGGGGAGGGCACCGTGCAAATTAGCTTGATAAGACTAATGAATCAGATCCCCAGAAAGGATAATCTCCTTAAAGATTAAAAATCAGCTTTTAAGACTGATATTACTCAATCCTAGAGATTGACCTTAAAGATTGAGAATTCAAACTCATGGAATTCAATGATATCTAAACTCGAGCTTGAACGAGAAAATATTTTGATCAAAAATACAAACCGATTTGTTTTCTGAAAAACCATTTTCAATGCGTTCATTACCATTGAACGTAAAATCCTAAGAAATTCACCTGGAATTCATTAGGTCACCTGAACTAAATCGGGTGTCAACCGTAAGAACGGTGGTTGCATAGCATGGTCGGAGACAGGACCTTGTGCCAGACCGAAAAATCATAGGATGATCTTTACTATCGCTCCTACCAAGGATAGTAATTGCGTCCGACACGTTATAAACCATAATCAAAAGCATGTCACGGGACATTGCCTTAACAGTTTCTTGTTCATCGCTTTCCTTTACAACCGGACGGTAGTTTGCCGAAAGGTAATATACGGAACACGTAAACTGGATGTGTGCTTTCCGATACCGGGATAGCAGTGGATTACACGAACCTAAATGTTTTTAGCCAAAATATTGATCCACAAATATATTTTGCAACACCAATGGTGGATCAAATCAGAAAACTTATCCAGGGTAAAAGCTAGATTGAATTTTCAAAAGATCAAATGTTTTCATAAAGATCCTATTTCCTAAAGGATCTAAATTTTTATAGTCATGTGGGACTGTAAACCGCCTTTCAAATGTGCACTTTGCTTTGGAAACCGAAAGTAAATCGGCTATTTGATTGCAAGTGTCGTTGACCTAAACCCAAGGCAACTGTGGATGACACACCCACCTTTAACCATCATTACTGTCATTGTTTATATCGCTATATCAAAATCACTGATGTACAAAATGTGATGAATAAAAAAGTGATTCATGTATGTTTTTATTTCAAGTTCTGTATTGCTTGAGGACAAGCAACGCTCAAGTGTGGGGATATTTGATAGTGTTCCAAATGAACATATATTTAGTAGCAATATCGTTCCAATATGTAAAGTTTTTAAATGTAATTTCCTTATTTTTAGTTGTAATAGTTAAATAAATAAGTGCGAAGACGAAAGACGCAAATCGCTCGAAAATGAAGATTTAAAGACAAAAACGAAGATTTGAAAGACCAAAACGTCCAAAAAGCTCAAATGTACAAGATACAATTCAAAAGGTTCAATTTATTGATGAAGAACGTCTAAAAATGACAAGAGTACAAGTTACAAAACGCAAAGTACACGATATAAAATTGTACGAAAGGACGTTCGAAAATCCGGAACCAGCACATGAACCAACTCTCAACGCTCGACGCAACGGTGTAAAAATTACGAGTCAACTATGCACAAGAATAAAATATAATATTTAAATAATTCATAATAAGAATAATATTAAATAATAAAAAGTTGTTAATTGAGCATAGTTCAGGGGTCGTAAATGAAAATTTCAATTCTAATTTGCCTATAAAAAGGCGACGATGTATTACGATGAAGGGGAGGAAGAACCTTTTTCTATTCGATTTTTTTTTCTATCCTTAATATCAAATATCAATATCTATATTCTATATCTCTATCATAATGTTAACTTAATAAGATATAACAATAATCTTAATTTTAATTTTAAATTATGATAATAATAAGATTTATGATAGAGATCGTTTGAGTGTGTAAGTCGAAATTCTGTCCGTGTAACGCTACGCTATTTTTAATCATTGTAAGTTATGTTCAGCCTTTTTATATTAATGTCTCGTAGCTAAGTTATTATTATGCTTATTTAAAACGAAGTAATCATGATGTTGGGCTAATTACTAAAATTGGGTAATTGGGCTTTGTACCATAATTGGGGTTTGGATAAAAGAACGACACTTGTGGAAACTAGGCTATGGACTATTAATGGGCTTTATATTTGTTTAACTAAATAAAAGTTTGTTAATGTTAATATAAAGATTTACAATTGGGCGTCCCTATAAATTACCATATACACTCGATCGGACACGATGGGCGGGGTATTTATATGTACGAATAATCGTTCATTTAACCGGACACGGGAATGGATTAATAGCCACTAGAATAATTAAAACAGGGGTGAAATTACATTCAAGGGTAATTGGTGTAATTGTTAACAAAGTATTAAAACCTTGTTACAATTCGAATCCCCAATTAGTTGGAATATTTATCTTCGGGTATAATAATAATTTGACAAGGACACTTGCAATTTATATTTATGACTGATGGACTGTTATGGACAAAAACCAGATGGACATATTGAATAATCCAGGACAAAGGACAATTAACCCAAGGGCATAAAACTAAAATCAACACGTCAAACATCATGATTACAGAAGTTTAAATAAGCATAATTCTTTTATTCCATATTTAATTTCCTTTATTTTATATTTAATTGCACTTCTAATTATCGCACTTTTATTTATTGTTATTTTATCGCACTTTTAATTATCGTACTTTTTAATTATCGCAATTTAATTTTATCGCATTTTTATTATTCACAATTTTTTTATCGTTATTTACTTTACGCTTTAATTTAAAGTCTTGTATTTATTTAATATTTTACATTAGGTTTTAACTGCGACTAAAGTTTTAAAATCGACAAACCGGTCATTAAACGGTAAAAAAACCCCCCTTTATAATAATAATATTACCTATATATATATTTGTATTTTTATAAAAGTAAACTAATATAGCGTTGAGCTTTGCTTAAAGATTTCCCTGTGGAACGAACCGGACTTACTAAAAACTACACTACTGTACGATTAGGTACACTGCCTATAAGTGTTGTAGCAAGGTTTAAGTATATCCATTCTATAAATAAATAAATATCTTGTGTAAAATTGTATCGTATTTAATAGTATTTTCTGCTAAAAATTATAAACTATTTTATATACACCTCGTTCGACATCAAGTATTTTTTGATGATGTAGCGTGAGGGTACGAAATAGTATTATTTTTAATACAAAATACTACAAAATATGACACAAGTTTTATTAATTTACGGATGGGATATACCTAAACCTTGCTACAACACTATAGGCAGTGTACCTAATCGTAGAGTAGTGTAGTTTTTAGTAAGTCCGGTTCGTTCCACAGGGAGCTGGTGATACTTACTATATTTTTAACTATATTTATATAAAATATATATAATTATATAAGTAGTAATATTATTATAAAAGGGGGGTTTTACCGTTTAATGACCGGTTTGTCGATTCTATATTTTAAGCGTAAAGATAAATGACGATAATTAAAGTGCGTAAAATAATGACAATAAATAAAATGACAGTAAATAAAATTGCGAGTAATAAAATGACAGTAAATAAAGATACGATGAGAAATATAATAAAAGAATTATGCTTATTTAAACTTCCGTAATCATGATGTTTGACGTGTTGATTTTAATTTATTACCATGGGTTAATTGTCCTTTGTCCTGGTTTATTTGATACGTCTATCTGGTTTTTGTCCATAATAGTCCATCGGTCATAAAAATAAAGTGCGAGTATCCTCGTCAAATTACCCTTATACCCGAAGTCAAATATTCCAACTGATTAAGGATTTAAACTGTGACGCAGTTATCACTTATGTCAACAATTACACCAGTTATCACTGTATGTAATCCACCCCTGTTTTAATTAGTTTATGAATATTAATTCATCCACTTGATCAGAATGAATAATCAATTACCCAACCCAATTGATTAATTAAATGATTATAACAGATTCCATATGAACATCACTAAATAGGACAACCATAATCATTATTAATTATTAGGTTAATTAATTTGAAGATAGGTTCGACAGACTCCAATGAGTTGTCACTCAATTAGACAATACCCCCCATCTATTAATAGTCAATAGTTCAATTTCCACAAGTGTCGGTCTTTTGCCCAAACCTTAATTATGGTCCAAAGTTCAATAACCCCTTCTTAATATTTTAGCCCAACATAACGATTACTTCGGCTCAAATAAGCATAATAATAACTTAGTTACGATACATTAATGTAAAAAGGTTGAACATAACTTACAATGATTAAAAATAGCGTAGCGTTACACGGACAGAATTTCGACTTACACACTCAAACGATCTCTATCATAAATCTTATTATTATCATAATTTAAAATTAAAATTAAGATTATTGTTATATCTTATTAAGTTAACATTATGATAGAGATATAGAATATAGATATTGATAATTGATATTGATAAATAAGAAAAAGATAGAAAAAGGTGTCTTTTTACATTACGATTACAAAGCCTTTTATAGGCGAATTTAGAAATTGAATTTTCACTTATGACCCCTGAACTATGCTCAATTAACAACTTTTTATTATTTAATATTATTCTTATTATGAATTATTTAAATATTATATTTTATTCTTGTGCATAGTTGACTCGTAATTTTTACACCGTTGCGTCGAGCGTTGAGAGTTGACTCTGGTCCCGGTTCCGGATTTTCGAACGTCCTTGCGTACAATTTTATATTTTGTACTTTGCGTTTTGTAACTTGTACTCTTGTCATTTTTAGACGTTCCTCATCAATAATTTGAACCTTTTTGATTGTATCTTGTACTTTTGAGCTTTTTGGACCTTTGTGTCTTCAATTCGTCGTTTTCGCCTTTTGTCTTCGCACTTATTTAAAATAAACGAATATTACTTGAAAATGGAACAATTGCAACTAAAATCTTGTCTTTCTTGGGGGATTTTGCTATGAAATATATGTTCCTTTTTAGCCTTATCAATATCCCCACACTTGAGCGTTGCTTGTCCTCAAGCAATACAGTCTTGAAATAATATAATACATCACACGAATCACTTCTTTATTCTTCACACTTTGTACATCAGTGATTTTGATAGAGCGGTATAAACAATGATAGTAACGATATGGTTAAAGGTGGGTGTGTCATCCACAGTTGCCTTGGGTTTAGGACAACGACACTTGCAATCAAATAGCCGATTTACTTTCGGTTTCCAAAGCAAAGTGCACATTTGAAAGGCGGTTTACAGTCCCACATGACTATAAAAATTTAGATCCTTTAAGGAAATTGGATCTTTATGAAAACATTTGATCTTTTGAAAATTCAAGCTAGATTTTACCCTAGACAAGTTTTCTGATTTGATCCATCATCGGTGTTGCAAAATATATTTGTGGATCAATATTTTGGCTAAAACTTTTAGGTTCGTGTAATCCACTGCTATCCCGGTATCGGAAAGTACACATCCAGTTTACTTGTTCCGTATATTATCTTTCGGTAAACTACCGTCCGGTTGTAAAGGAAAGCGATGAACAAGAAACTGTTAAGGCAATGTCCCGTGACATGCAGATGATTATGGTCTTTTAACGTGTCGGATGCTAGAACTATCCTTGGTAGGAGCGATAGTAAAGATCATCCTATGATTTTTCAGTCTGGCACAAGGTCCTGTCTCCGACCATGCTATGCAACCACCGTTCTTACGGTTGACACCCGATTTGGTTCAGGTGACCTAATGAATTCCAGGTGAATTCCTAGGATTTTACGTTCAATGGTAATGAACGCATTGAAAATGGGTTTTCAGAAAACAAATCGGTTTGTATTTTTGATCAAAATATTTTCTCGTTCAAGCTCGAGTTTAGATATCATTGAATTCCATGAGTTTGAATTCTCAATCTTTAAGGTCAATCTCAAGGATTGAGTAATATCAGTCTTAAAAGCTGATTTTTAATCTTTAAGGAGATTATCCTTTCTGGGGATCTGATTCATTAGTCTTATCAAGCTAATTTGCACGGTGCCTCCCCATTGTACGAGATAAATCCTTCTCATGGTTAGGATAAATCTGACCACTTGGCGACCCTGTTTGATGCTGAGGTCCGTGGATTTCCTGCTGATTTTAGAGATGACTTTTCTAGATTTTTCGTCAACCTACAGCTGGTCTGGACGACAACTTCTTGACCTAAATCAAGAAGCGCGTGTCTTTTTCGGAAGACTTTACTTCCTTTTAATGATGGAATTGATTCATCGTGTAGATCCATCTTTCTTTCAAATATATTACAGTAAACCGGGTAAAACTGATTAGTATCATCCAAAACAAAAGTACCTGCAATAATCTTGTACAAACATATGTGATAGATAATTTTTAATTGAATAACTTGGTACATTCTCCCCACACTTAGTTTCTTTCTTTGCCTTTTTATTCTCCTTTATTCCATTTTAAATGAATTCAAGCATTTTAGGTTGTTTCTCAATTTATGTCCTTTCCGAGGTAACGATAATTTCGGTATTAACACCTAGTTTTCATCGTTCATAAATATGTATAAACATGATTTTGAGTTCATTTAGTTGAAAATTTTTCAAATTTTCACAAAATTTGGCAAATAAACCAAGTATAAACCTGAGAGAATTTATAACCCTTCCCCACACTTAAGATCATGCAATGCCCTCATTTGCATGAAATCAGACTATAATTTAAATTCATGAGGGTGATTAGCGTAGAAAAGTGATTAAAAATACCGAGTTTGCAAACATATTGTTATTTCACATTTGATTTTTTGCGTCTTGTCAAAATCAGTAGCTTTTGCTGAACTTCATGACAGTCTTTGAAAGTGCGCTGTTTTACCCTGTTTTGTACATAAGATAAAATACAAACATATATATATATATATATATATATATATATATTTTTGAAGTTTGGTTTATAACCCCACTTTTCAAAAATTTATAAAGTATAATATTTTTGGCATACTTTAAATCAATAAAATTAAAAATAATGATAACAAAATTTGTCGCCCCGCCCTCGGGTAAAGTAATTTCGGCTCAACGACCTAGTCTTCAACTCACGACGAATTTTAGAAATCATTTTTTTTCAACTTAATGAAATAAAGTAAATTTTTGTTTTTAAATTCACACAAAACTTAAAAAGAAAACATATTAATTTCATATAAAACCTAAAAAACAAAAAAAATTCAGAATGGGGGGAGAAAACTAGTTCTTTAGTGTCTGCTAGCGGAAAAGACCAGTCGAATTCCATTCTCGGAACTACACGAGAACAGAACAAATAACTTTAGACAGCATTATCTTTTTAGAACATTCGAATCTCCCCACACTTAGGTAGCTGTGGTGTTGAAATTGTGATTAACTTCATTGTCAATTTCTCTTGGTCCATAATCAACTTGCATATCTGTGACTTTTGCTTTAAGCCAGTGACCAGCTTTTTCCGTAATATCCACAAATTCAACTAGCTTCGCCTTTTCTTTAGGCGACAGATTGGATACTAACCGGTTATATAACCTAAAGTTTCCCTTACTTTTAGCATCAATAACCCGTTTAAAAAGTTTCTTCATTGAACTGTTAATAACGGGGTTATTTAATTTCGTATCAACTATGGGGTTCTTTATTATCAAGTCATCATTAGGTGTTACTTCATTTTCCCCACACTTAGGCGTTCTATTATTGTTAAGCATTACCGTTGGAGTTGGTAAAACAACATGGTTCTTACCAATCGTTTTTGTCGGTTCAACGGTTTTGGTTTGTGGATATTTAGACTTTCGAATCATAAAGGTGATCGATTTCTCATCATTACTAAGTGTCATTCTACCCTTTCTTACATCAAATAACGCCCCGGTGGACGCTAAGAATGGTCGACCTAAAATTAGAGGAACGTTTGAGTCCTCTTCTATGTCAATGACAATGAATTCGACTAGAAAGGTTAAATTACCTACTTGAACGGGTAGGTTGTCAGCAATTCCAACTGGGTGCTTAATGGTTTGATCAAGGAGTCGAACACTCATATCCGTTGGAGTTAACTCACCTACACCTAATCTCTTATATAATGAAAGAGGCATAACACTCACACTTGAACCTAAATCTGCTAGTGCATCATACATGACACAGTCACTAAGTAGACAAGGAACAATAAATTCACCCGGATCACCTACCCTAGGTGGAGGATTTGGTGGAACTGTCTTCACCGGGTTTACTTCTACTGTTTTTGTTTCTTGCACTTTTTTATTCTTCTTCTTCTTTCCAGAGGTATCACAAACTTTATTACCTATTACTTGCTCATACTCAACTCCTTTTCTTGGAAACGGGATGGGTGGTCTGTATGGTGCCACCACTGGCTTTACATACTCGGGTGGTGGTGGTGGTGTAACTTCTTCATTGTTACTTACATCTAAAACTTTCCCATCTTTTGGTATTGGTTTTTCAGAATTTGTTGATATCATGTTAACATTTTCATTCCGAGGATTTACTTCATTATTACTCGGTAGCTTTCCTTGTTCCCTTTCACTCATCAATCTAACAAGAGTACCTACTTGTTTTTCTAGATTCAAAATGGAAGCTTGTTGAGTTCTAAATGACTGCTCAAACCTCTCATTCGTTTGGGTTTGAGTTTCAATAAATTGTGTTTGAGATTCAACTAGCTTAAATACCACTTCTTCCAGATTTGACTTCTTCTCGTTGGTTTGTTGTGGTGGTTTATACAAGCCAGGTCTTTGTTGATTGAAAGTGTTGTTTTGAGTTGGTTGGTTATTCGGACCTTGTTGGTTATACGAGTTATTGTCGGGTCCTTTTGGATTATAAAGAATGTTTTGATTTCGATTGAAGTTTGGCCTTGGCGGTTGATAATTATTCTGATAACTATTTTCCAGCCTTTGGTTCATGTAGACAACATTCTCACGTTGTTCCATCGTTTGTTCAATGTGACAGTCTTTCATTAAGTGTGGTCCACCGCATTGCTCACAATTGATTCGTATTGCGTGAATATCTTTATTCATCTTTTCCATTCGTCTCTCGAAAGCATCTATTTTTGCGGAAACGGAATCAAAGTTATGGCTAGAATCGGCTCTAGCCGCTTTAGATGAGAGATATATATCTTTCTCTTGGTGCCACTCATGAGAGTGGGAGGCTGTGTTATCAATAATTTTGTAAGCTTCAGTTGCGGTTTTCTTCATAATGGAACCACCAGCTGTTATGTCGATGTCTTTTCGTGTAGCAACGTTGACACCTTGGTAGAATATTTGTACTATTTGATAAGTGTCTAAACCGTGTTGAGGACATCCTCTCAACAACTTTCCAAATCTTGTCCACGCCTCATATAGAGTTTCATTTGACTTTTGTGTGAACGTAACAATTTCTCCTTGAAGTCTCACGGCTTTAGATGCCGGAAAGAATCTTTTAAGAAATTTCTCAACTAAAACATCCCATGTGTCAATCGCCCCTTCAGGTAACGATTCTAACCAATCTTTGGCTTCTCCCTTTAAAGTCCAGGGAAACAACATGAGATAGATCTGCTCATCTTCCACTTCTCGGATTTTGAATAGTGTACAAATTCTTTTAAACGTACGAAGGTGTTCGTTAGGATCTTCATTCGGTGCACCACTGAATTGGCATTGGTTAGTTACCATGTGTAGAATTTGTCCTTTGATTTCATAATCTGGCGCATTAATGTCTGGCTTAATAATGGCGTGACCTTGGCCCGTGCGTGTGGCTCTCATTCGGTCTTCCATACTTAGAGGTTCCAGATTTTCCATAATTGAATTTGTTGAATACGAATCACTAGAAGATTCTGATTTAATGGTTTGTGGTTCAGGAGGAATGATTAGTGGTTCTGGATCTTGGAATTGTCCCTGAATATTCTCCGGATTCTCAATTGTGAGGTCGGGTTCAAAAGATGGATTATCGGAAATTTGAGTTGGAGTTCTTGTTCGACTAGATGACGATTCTAAAGAAAAATCAACGGCGACAATATTTGCTAGATGTCTTGATCGAGTTACAGGTGGTGAACGTATGAAAGGTGGTGAACGTTTTGCTCGGTGCATTCACAGAATATCCTATTAGTTATAAAAATAAGAAAAACTTATATAAGTTGTCCAATCAATAGACTTTTCTGATTTTGCCCACGTTTCGAATAGCCAAAAGATGCAGCAGAGGGGCAGGATTCGTTTGGTCTCAATATAATTGAGTACTGTTTGGCTCCAATAACCCGGTCCACGTACAAATCCAACTATTACTACGAACCAGAAAATTTTGATGTCTATCAATTTAACCACTTAAAATAAATTTTCGTAATTTTAAGAAATTTAGAGAAGAAGTAGAAAAAAATCTAAGTCCTAAAAACTAGAATGGCGAGAAATAAGAAAGAAAAAGATTGCGCGTCGAAAAAGGTCGAAAAATAAAAAGGTCGAAAAATAGGCGTCGAAAAATAAAAATAAGAAAGTAGTGCGAAATACGGCGTCGTAAAATTCTAAAGCACCTAAAACTTAATCTAAGGAATAAGCACTTAAGGGATTTTACGGCAAAGCCTAAAAATTCTATAAGTAAAAATAACTATGGCAAAACTAAACTTAATACTAAAAGTTGCGACTATAGTCTAAAAATCTAAAGGTAATAAAACTAAAAAAAAACAATTTTTTTTTATAGACAAAATCTTAAAAAATATATATATTTTTTTAATAATTTTTTTTTTTTTTTTTACGTTTTTTTTTTTTTTAAGTTTTTTTTTTTTTTTTTTTTTTACGTTTTTTTTTTTAAAAACGAATTTTTTTTCTAAAAAAAAAACGTTTTTTTTTTACAATTTTTTTTTTTTTTTTTTAAAAAAATGATTTTTTTTACAAATTAATACTTTTTTTTATAATTATTATTTTTTTTTCAAAACTTTTTTTTTAATTCATTTACTATTCATGAATAGTAAATGAAAAGAAATTAATTAATTTACTATTCACATGAAAGCGACATGATAGAAATTATTAATTACAATTTACATAATATACCCCTGAAGTATTTAATAAATACGACTTTTTAAAACTTTTACGATTCAAAATATATTCTAAAATATTATTATATTATTATATTCTATTTCAATATTATTATATTATTATATTCTATTTCAATATTATTATATTATTATATTTTATTTCAATATTATTATAATTAAAAATATAGCGTTTTAGCGCTCCCCGGCAGCGGCGCCAAAAACTTGATGATGTAGCGTGAGGGTACGAAATAGTATTATTTTTAATACAAAATACTACAAAATATGACACAAGTTTTATTAATTTACGGATGGGATATACCTAAACCTTGCTACAACACTATAGGCAGTGTACCTAATCGTAGAGTAGTGTAGTTTTTAGTAAGTCCGGTTCGTTCCACAGGGAGCTGGTGATACTTACTATATTTTTAACTATATTTATATAAAATATATATAATTATATAAGTAGTAATATTATTATAAAAGGGGGGTTTTACCGTTTAATGACCGGTTTGTCGATTCTATATTTTAAGCGTAAAGATAAATGACGATAATTAAAGTGCGTAAAATAATGACAATAAATAAAATGACAGTAAATAAAATTGCGAGTAATAAAATGACAGTAAATAAAGATACGATGAGAAATATAATAAAAGAATTATGCTTATTTAAACTTCCGTAATCATGATGTTTGACGTGTTGATTTTAATTTATTACCATGGGTTAATTGTCCTTTGTCCTGGTTTATTTGATACGTCTATCTGGTTTTTGTCCATAATAGTCCATCGGTCATAAAAATAAAGTGCGAGTATCCTCGTCAAATTACCCTTATACCCGAAGTCAAATATTCCAACTGATTAAGGATTTAAACTGTGACGCAGTTATCACTTATGTCAACAATTACACCAGTTATCACTGTATGTAATCCACCCCTGTTTTAATTAGTTTATGAATATTAATTCATCCACTTGATCAGAATGAATAATCAATTACCCAACCCAATTGATTAATTAAATGATTATAACAGATTCCATATGAACATCACTAAATAGGACAACCATAATCATTATTAATTATTAGGTTAATTAATTTGAAGATAGGTTCGACAGACTCCAATGAGTTGTCACTCAATTAGACAATACCCCCCATCTATTAATAGTCAATAGTTCAATTTCCACAAGTGTCGGTCTTTTGCCCAAACCTTAATTATGGTCCAAAGTTCAATAACCCCTTCTTAATATTTTAGCCCAACATAACGATTACTTCGGCTCAAATAAGCATAATAATAACTTAGTTACGATACATTAATGTAAAAAGGTTGAACATAACTTACAATGATTAAAAATAGCGTAGCGTTACACGGACAGAATTTCGACTTACACACTCAAACGATCTCTATCATAAATCTTATTATTATCATAATTTAAAATTAAAATTAAGATTATTGTTATATCTTATTAAGTTAACATTATGATAGAGATATAGAATATAGATATTGATAATTGATATTGATAAATAAGAAAAAGATAGAAAAAGGTGTCTTTTTACATTACGATTACAAAGCCTTTTATAGGCGAATTTAGAAATTGAATTTTCACTTATGACCCCTGAACTATGCTCAATTAACAACTTTTTATTATTTAATATTATTCTTATTATGAATTATTTAAATATTATATTTTATTCTTGTGCATAGTTGACTCGTAATTTTTACACCGTTGCGTCGAGCGTTGAGAGTTGACTCTGGTCCCGGTTCCGGATTTTCGAACGTCCTTGCGTACAATTTTATATTTTGTACTTTGCGTTTTGTAACTTGTACTCTTGTCATTTTTAGACGTTCCTCATCAATAATTTGAACCTTTTTGATTGTATCTTGTACTTTTGAGCTTTTTGGACCTTTGTGTCTTCAATTCGTCGTTTTCGCCTTTTGTCTTCGCACTTATTTAAAATAAACGAATATTACTTGAAAATGGAACAATTGCAACTAAAATCTTGTCTTTCTTGGGGGATTTTGCTATGAAATATATGTTCCTTTTTAGCCTTATCAGTCACGTGACTAACAGACAGTAATTTATGGGAGAGATCGGGAACATAAAGGCAGTTTTTTAAATTTAAATTTGGTGAGATTTCAACTGTTCCCCCGCCCTTGACTTGTATAATACCGCCATTAGCGGTTTTAATTTTGGTTTTGTTTGGTTTCGTATTTATAATAATATCATTTTTATTAAAAGTCATAGTATCGGTGGCACCACAATCGATAATCCACTCATTACTTTTTGTTTTATTTGAAACAATATTAATTGACGAAACGTTATTTTTAATTTTAAAATCTTTAGTTTTATTGAAAAAAGGTTTTATTTGTTTATTACCAACTATATTATTACAGGGACTATTTGTGTTAATAAAACAATTTGGGGAATTAAATTTGGTGGTGGGTGTCGAGTTCGTGACCGACACTCCTAACCCATCATACTCATCGACATATTTATCCCCACCCACTTTATTCAATTTGTCGGGTATGATTTTTAGGGATTTAATCCCTAATCCCAATCCCCTGTTACCTTCACCGGATGATGATGATGATGATGGTGGCTCGGCTGTGAATAAACCGAAACCACCTTGAGTGGTGGTGCCGGTTTCGTTATCCTCCTGTTTTCCCTTGGTTGTGGCCGTCGTTACCATCGAGGCTTTTCCCTTTCTGTGTTTATCAGCCCACCAATCGGGGTATCCAATAACCTTGAAGCATTGTTCTCTGGTATGTCGTTTCATACCACACTTTGTACATTCAAGGTTGTCTTTATCTCGGGATGATGACGTGGAGTCTGACCGGCGCTGTTGATTTCTTGATAGCAAACCATGGCCGTCGAAATCATTGGATTTTGATGCCGGTGCTACCAGACCAGTGGCTATGCCAGATTGGGTAAAGGCATCCGTTTTATTAAATATAAATTGGTGTGCATTTTCTTTTCGAATGGCAGCATAAGCTCCTTCGACAGTGGGTAATGGATCGGTTCTTAATAACTCACGTTTGATATTGTCATGTTTATGATCTAAAGAATTTAAAAACTGGAAAAGTTTTTGTTCTGACCTGATGTTGTTATATTTGACAATATCATTCGGATGTTCCATGGGATTTGGATCCCTTGTGTCGATTTCACCCCAGATTCCTTGCAATTTCAACCACAGTTCTTCGGTTGATTTACCATCTTGCCTGATATTATTAGCTTTAACATGTAAATCAAAGGTTTGGAGTTTGTCTTTACCAGAACTGTAGGTTGTAATGAGGGCATTCCATAAGGTTTTTGCTGTAGGGAACTGGGTCAGATTGCTTGCAATTTGTGGCTCTATATTTTGAATGATCCATGAAAATACCACCAAGTCTTCCTGGTTCCACTTCTGGTTGTTGGTTGATGGTGGATCTTCGGTTAAATGATTGAGGAGGGCCTCGGATTTACCTCCGATGGCAACCTTGATCATACGAGACCATAATGAATAATTTGAGTTGTTAAGGGTAACACTGATTTTTAAAGAATCAGGATGCCTTTGTGATTGATTTTCATTGTTGGTTTGGAGAATTCTAGCCAATTGGCTAGTTAATTCTGTAATGAGTTGAGTTTGGCTGTCATGTTCTGCCATGATAACCACTCAAACGAAAAAAAATAGGCAAATGATTTAAATTGCTGTGATTGAATGATTTAGATCATCAACACAAGCTCTGATACCATGTTAAAATAAGAATTGTAATTGTATTTTGCTTGAGTATTCAAAAATATATTTTTTACATTTGGAAGATGAAAGCTAAACTTATACAGAGAATAGCCTAACGGCTATATGACAATATCATGGAAAAAATAAAGGTATGTTTCCCTTTTTGTAAAAGTTAATCTTGCTGTCTTTTTATTTCTAACACATATATTCTTCCATCTAGATGACAAAATACTAGTTTTGATAGCATCTTTGGTGTCGATATAAGAGAGAATTTTGTTAATGATATCATGTGACAAGTTGCTTAGTCTATCGCCTTCTGTGGTCATTCTCACTATCTAAGCTGCAAGTTAATAACATAAATCAAGAACCAGTATAATGTTGTTGCATTTAAGCTACAGCACGAACATAGTAGTTTTAACCAGAGAATCAGTATATATAATGTTGTTGTTGCATTTAAGCTACAGCATTTGAGAATCAGTATAAGTTCTGCAAACTTCCAGGTGTCATACATCAACTATCTTTTACGTTATTCATATTGTTTAAGTTCTCTACATCGAATATAATGTTTGTTCAAACCAGTTTTCATGGAATGTTTATATTGAATTTAAAAATATTCGTATTATATTTGAAATACTTAAATACTCCATAAGATTAAAGTTGTTAATATATATTTTTTAGTCCAATAACATTGAAAATTAATTAGTAATTTACTACTTGATTATCATCTCATGTAATTTGGTTAGCATCATCTTATTATTTTAATCTTCATTCTTGTATTCAATAAAATCACTAACTTTTGTTAATACACTAATAGTCTAATACAGAGTATAATTCATCTTTTAAATTCTTGAAACTTTTAATAAATTCAATACAAGTATACGACAGTCTGCTACTAAAAATTTATAAAATTGATGATTTAAGTCCTAAAATTTATAAAATTTATGGTGCGGAGCACCGACGCTGAATCAACATTTTTTTTGTTTTGACCCACTATAAATGAAAGGGGATAAGAGGACCCAAGAGAGCTGCAACTTTAGGCCTTTTTGGAACCCTAAAAGGGTTTCAATCATGATTCCTTCAAGATCAATACCAATTTCATGTTATATGTTGAAGATTCATGAAGATTGAAGCTCCATTTCCATCATCCTTTCCATTTCCTTTTGTTTCTTATCTCATTTTGGTAGTTTTCTTCTTTAACTAGTTGTAATGATGAATGATTGTTATTTCTTTGATTTAGTTCTTATTTATGCAATGATTATAGCTTAGATTACTTGTGTTCACTTGATTTGTAAACTTGATGCTTGGATTTTGCTCTAATTTATGAATTAGGTATTTGAATGAGTTGATGATCGGATAGGCGTTCACATGGAGCTCGAAGAAGCAACCCATTGTGACTCTGTCAACGTGTGAAGCTGAGTTTGTTGCAGCAACATCGTGCACCTGTCATGCAATATGGCTCAGGAAGTTACTAAATGAGCTTAAGTTTTTTCAAAAGGAAGCTATAGAGATATATGTGGATAACAAGTCTGCGATTGCTCTAGCAAAGAATACAGTCTTCCATGATCGAAGCAAACACATCGATACGAAATACCATTACATCAGGGAGTGTGTTGCAAATAAAGAGGTGCAAATAAAGTACGCGAAGTCATATGACCAAGTTGCTGATATTTTCACAAAGCCTCTAAAACACGAGACGTTTCAGAGATTACGGAATATGCTCGGAGTAACGAAATCAAGTTTAAGGGGGGCTGTTGGAAAATAAACTTGATTTTGGGCTATGTGTTTTGGATATGGGCTTGCAAGTATCAAGTCTTTTGGATCAAGATCATAATCCATTATGTAGAAACTTCTTGTAAAATGTAGTAGACAGAGTGTGTAGAATGATCTTACAAAATATCTAGGTCTAGAAGTATCATAATACTAAGAAATATCTAGATACTAGTAGATTGTGAAGTATTCTAGACTACTCCATTGAGTAGTATAAATAGAGGGCTTCACCCCTCATTTGTAATCAAGCAACAAAGCAATTCAATAAGCAATAAAAGAAAAAATTTCAATATCAATCAAACTTCTAAATCATCAATCCCCTCTTCCACAAATAATATACATAACCTCCTATATTTCCAACAAGGGTTTCGTAGTTTTGTAGACACAAAGTCAATATTGGAAAGTGGTATTTTCCATGGTTTAGTTACCATACTGGTCATGATCCTCTGAATATTCCCTGCCCATTTTGTTTTAGCTACCAAGAATGGTCTAATCTTGTTGCTTTTATAGCTGGAATAATCATTAAGTCCTAGATAAAGTGATTCGTCTTGGGTTGACGACAGTAGGAGTCTTAGGGTTTTTGGGTTGATTGATTTGATGTGAATGCAAACTCTGGATCACCCTGTTTTGAGTTTTTTTCAGTCTTAGACGATTTACTCAAAATCGGCTTCGAGCACATGCGAGGTGTTTAATTTCTTCTCAACCGTGTGGGAAGAAGTCTGGGAGTTGTTTCAGATGGTTTGGTCTGGGGAACTGAAACATTAATACCGATTATACCTGGCAAACGGGTCGAGATGGGTCGGGTTGGGTCAAAGATCAAATGGGTTCGGGTCGAAATGGGTCATGGGTCGAAACGGGTCAGAATTAAAATGGGTCGGACGGGTTGGGTCGAACGGGTTGGGTCGAGACCCGGGTCGGGTTGGGTCAAGACCCGGGTCGGTTGGGTCGGGCTAGTAAAAATTTTCTTGTTTGTATTTTTTGTTGTGTCTCTTCCGAACACGCGGGCCGAAAACGGGCCCCGAAATCGCGCGCCGAAAACGGGCCCCGAAATCGCGCGCCGAAAACGGGCCCCGAAATCGTGCGGCGAAAACACGCGCCGAAAACGGCCGACCAAAACGCGCGCCCAAAACGGGCCCCGAAATCGGCGCCGAAATCGCGCGCCGAAAACGAGCGCCGAAAACGGGCCCCGAAATCGCGCGCCGAAATCGGGCGCCGAAAACGGGCGCCGAAAACGCGCCGAAAACGGGCGCCGAAAACGCGCCCCGAAATCGCGCGCCCCAAAACGGGCTCCGAAATAGGGCTCCGAAATCGGGCTCCGAAATCGCGCGCCGAAAAAGGGCGCCGAAATCGCGCCCCAAAACGCGCGCCGAAAAACAAATCTTTTGAAGTGAACCCATTTGTGTCTTCAAGTAATTTTTGTATTATGTGATTGGGCCCATTTGGGTCTTTAAGATATTTGTTATGTTATATGCTTGGACCCATTTGGGTCTTCAAGTAAATCCAATGGACCCATTTTTAAGACTTTGGGTCCATTTTGCCATGTCTAATACCGATTAACACCATTTCGAGTTTTAAATGGTGTGTAATTTTCAAGACTTTCGTTGGATTCTCAGACGCAAGAACACTTTTCATGGCTACAACTAATCGACTAGGGCATTTTAATTAATCTTTTCCGGAGAATACAAATTACATCAATAATTCTAGACCTAACGACTTCTAACAGAACTTCTTGTACTCTTACCTTGATGTTAATTTGTGTTGAAGAAAATAAATTTATTATAAGTGTGGTAAACAGGCAAGGTTGAATAGTATTCAAATTATTCACCATTCTATTAATCGACCAAAATAACTATCATCATGTGAGGTGCATATAAAAGTGAACGAATTAAAAAAATCCCATTGTGGATTTGTAAAACGGACATGTGACATAATTTAGGTTTCTAATCTGAATATAATAATTTCATGAAATAATAATAGTTAAAATCCAAAAAAAAAAATAAAATAAAATAAAATAAAATAAAAACTCTCTGTTTAGTAATCAATCAGGCCACACACAAATGCAGATGCCACAACCACAATAATCACAATAAGAATACGAATAAGTATCATAACTATATCACCATTGTTTTATACTAGAGATTGTCACCCTGTTCATTCGGTTGTGTTATCACTTAAATCCCTGAACGAAAAATGCACTCGATGGGCTATCTGGTGGTGATTTTGTTGGATATGACCACACTACAAAAACAAAAAAAGTCGCAACATTCAGCAAAAAAGACATAATCACAAAAACTGGTTGACCAACAAGATTTGCATATATGGGAAATTAATAGGATGGTAAAGAGAACACAACCTTGAAATAAAGGTATTCAATAAAAATATTGATCAGATTTTCAATTCAGTTTAAGAGCATAAAGATAATGATAATAAAATGATTTTCAGTTTAATTGCTTTTGGGGTAACATATAAGAAAATGATTAAAACCTGAAAGCAAAACATACGGAAATCAGAAACTTACAATTTGCTATGATGACGGTTGTGATGCTATAGCTAGTTAATCATTTCAGACACCATCTCATCGAAATCAATCTTAAACTCATCTATCATTTTTTTCATGACAACGTAGGCCTCTGCACGTAAACTAGGTAAACATGCTTGAATCCCATCCTTCTTTGATGCTGGAAAATTGTCCAATAATTTTTCAATATAACAAAACTTAGAAAGAATCTCATTAATCCTAGCTCTCCGATGGTCAATCAACAACTCCAAACGAAACCAACCAAATTTCTCGATCTGTGATAATTTCTCTTTGACAAGTTTCTCTTCATCAACCTGATCTAAATGAGCTTTATTGATCTCCCAAGGCTCTAGCAGCAACCGCAACTTAGCCAACTGTTTTTGTGCTAATGCGACATTCTGCAATGCTTGCGCCTCCTGCATGATATCGTACAGCTTATGATTAATAGTATCTGAGTAGAGCAAAAAGTTAATGATAGTTCGGATATAAATTATTCTTCATGGTGAAACTACCTGACGTGAGAATATCGTGACAGTGGTACTTAGAGAACCATCAACCAGATAATTTTTCACTTCTTCAGGAAAGTTTATTTTCTCTTGTCCTTCCTCCACCGAGTTTAAGTTTTTTGGATAAATCTTGAGACTAATTAAGTTACCAAAAGAAGGTTGATGTGAGACTAGTTCCACATTTGATGCAAGAACCTGAAAAGTATTATACAAAAATGAACATGATTATATATATACTCCGTGTGTGTGTATATATATATATATATATATATATATATATATATATATATATATATATATATATATATATAATCAAGAGGGAAACACTTTTTGGGAGGAAGGGAGAAGTAATTTTTTTTTATTACGTATTTTTCGAAAAAAAAAATTTCCAACATTAAGAGCACACGAAAATATGAATATTTAAAAAAGACACTTTGATAAATGTTATTATTTTGGCGGGAAAATGCGAAAACTGATAACATGCAGTATGCGTAATGTTATTACTGAATGTTATATCATATGTGTAGTTTTTTTTTCAAGATTTAGCCCGATTTCCTAAACCCAAAACCCTAAACCCTATAGTCTAAACTCTAAACCGTTCGTGTTAAATTCAATCTAAACCCTAATTTCTAAACCCTAATAGCTAAACCCTAATAGCTAAACCATAATATTTGACCCCTAATAGCTAAACCTTAATTTATAAACCCTAAAAAAAAACTCAGCAGCAAAACATTCAGTACACTGAAAGTTATCATTTATTAGCGTTTTCCCGCCAAAATAATAATAATATATCACGAAGTGTCTTTTTAAAATGTTCATATTCTCGTGTGGTCTTGATGCCTGAAATTTTTTTTTTTGAAAAAACGAAAAAAATTTACTTCCCCCCACTTCCCCCCAAAAAAGTGCTTCCCTCTTGATTAAATCTATATATATATATATATATATATATATATATATATATATATATATATATATATATATATATATATATACTTTATCTGAAGTGTGTTCAAAATAGAATGAAGTGCTAATAGATTCAAGTATTAACCTTAAAAAATGAATACCTCTACAACTTCCAATCCAAGCGTAAGATATTTGACATTTCCAAACTGATGAAGCACGTGAATAATTTTGGGAACATCTTCATCATATGGATAAGAAATATAGAAATCCACTTTCTCCAAAGAAGAGAAACCATATGCGGAATACAATTCGGTATAGTATTCACTTTCATACGTCAATGAGGATAATTTGGGTGCAGAAATCTTAACATCCCCTTTGAATTTTACAATAGATAGATCCTTCAAATGAGGTGCTACCACATTAACAACAGAATACGAACGTCCATTTTTAATCGAGAGATTAGAAAGTTGAGAATGGCAAACGGTGAAATCATCAACATATATGTTGCAGTCAGTTAAGGTGAGATTTTTCAAGTTTGGGCACTTAGAAAAAAGACCACCAGACTCAACATCACCTTTAGCATGGCTAACTTCGGTGCTGGGGCTTTCTCCGTCTTGGAAAGGAATTACGTTACGGAAATTGACACGACCAAAATTCAATGTTGTTAAAGTTGGTAGGTCCCAAGATGATTTGATTGTTGTTGATATTGAACATTCAAACAAAGTGAGATCTTTAAGAGACTGAGAGATGAAAAGTGAAAGAGGGAATTCGATATGCTTTCTTACGTAAGAACAAATAATAGTCATCTTCTGGACATTGTGCGAAAACGCATAGTTCATAATTGATTCGACAAACGCTTGGCTAATTTCTCCACCAAAACAAAGTCTAACGGACGACAATTCTATTTCATTATTGCGGGAAGACAGAACATGAGTAACATACTCAGTGAACTTGGGTAATGAATCAAAATCATAAGTATCGAAATTGAGATATGGGATTGACTTCCATGTATTCTTCCATCTAGATGACAAAATACTAGTTTTGATAGCATCTTTGGTTTCGATGTAAGACAGAATTTTGTTGATGATATCGTCAGGCAAGCTGCTTAGTCTATCAGCAGGTAGATTCATTCTCACTACTTAAGCTGCACGTTGATAACATAAAGCAAATACATGATTTTCATTACAAAAAAAAAAAAAAAAAAAAAAAAAAAAAAAAAAAAAAAAAAAACAATGCGCAGAGCACTATTTAAACATAGACAGATTCTGGAAACTATTAGCTGCAGTACACCATTTACGTTAGTTCATGTGGTTTAAGTTCTCTACACCAATAATAATGTTTTTCAAACCACTTTTAATGGCATGTTTATATAGAATTAAAACATTATTTGTTACTTTAATATAATTTTTGATAAACTTTATACAGAGTATTCTCTTACTGATATATTCATCTTCTAATTGGTTCTAATTTTTAATAAATTCAATATTAGTAAACGACAGACTACTAGCTACTAGAAATTTTGGGAACCTATTTGCCAAAAAATTGACCTTTTAAGTCCCAAAACTTTTGATATAGACAATATAGTTTAACGGTTGCTTTACGTCGTTTTGGATTAATTATACTAATACGGTATGATTACACAAGCCTAATAACGTAATAATATTCAAGTTGGGTTCAGAATTACCTTCACAACGACAACGAATTTATCAACAAGCGTCGTACGTTTCCCCACGCTTCACTTCCTGTTTTTCTTCTTCCGAATACTATCTTTTTTTACTATAGCGAATAGTAAATATATAACCTACGAATATTATAGTGAATGTATAAACTACGAATCTGTTTATATAATTACGATTTATTGTGAATGGAAACTCGATATGTATATCGTTTAATTACTCAACCGAATCTCCAAGTTTTTAGTGATATGATATTGTTACCTTCTTTTAATATGGAACAGTTAAAATTAATAATTAATTAATTAATTAAATAAAGCAAGTTAGGTAAAACTTGTTGATTTCTATTAAATAAAATTACGTGGATAATCCATGTGGTTTATCTAAATTTTCATGCGTAGTCCTTAAATTTTTTGTTTTTGTATTGATAAGCTTTTGAATGATTTTAACTTTTTTTTTGTGTGGATCCGTCTAGTGAACGTTTTTATATTACTATATCATAACATGTGTGAAAGGACCCGTCTTTAACCACCTGGACGAAGTCATCAACATTTGGTCCCATTGCGATGATCGACTCCAAGTAATTGTTAGATTATGGAGACATTTATACAAAACGAGAGAAAAAAAAAAATTGTTCCATCGAGCAAAATAGTTAGATTTCGGGAAGCGTGAAGCAGTCAAATGCGGCGCATCTTGACATGGATGCGGCGCATTCATCGAGCAAAATAGTCCGAGAGTTATTGATGCGGAGCATTGAGCTGATATGGCGCATCAGGGGTCAGATGCGGCGCATCACCATCTCGATGCGGCGCATCGAGTGCTGGTACTTGAATTTGGAACGTGAAAAGAAAGTAATGCGGCCCATCACACATCAGATGCGGCGCATCTGGTGTCTGGCAGCAAGTTGGCAAGTTGCAACCTTTACATCCGAGCATGCTTTGGCCTCCTTTCACTTTAGGTGCAAAGTTAATCACTTTACACCTAAAATTAGGGCTGTGATCATGCCATTACAAGGTGGAAAGCATGGCTAGTTGGTAAACAAGATGATTACTTGTCATGATGAAGATTCCTAGCTAGTTTTCATGGTGTTCTTGTTTTCTCCTATATATAGAACTCATTGTATGCAATTGTAACATACCAAATACAGATTCTCAGTAATAAACACTCTCTAGTTGGTCCGTGGACTAAAGCAATCACACCGATTGCATATAACCATGTTATATCTTGTGTCGTTCTTACATTTACGCATTTATTATCTTTCGTTCATTAAGTGGGTTTGAGTGATCTTGATAGAATCACTACTCGGCTAGTAGTCTTGTAGAATTACTAGCGTTGTTTGGGTCCTAATATCCTAACAACTGGTATCAGAGCACGAGGTTTCGTTAAGGGAACGATGGCGGAAGATGGGAAGTTTAGAATCAACCGATTCGATGGAAGAGACTTTGGCTTTTGGAAGATGCAAATTGAAGATTACTTGTATCAAAAGAAGCTACACCAACCCTTGTTAGATACCAAGCCCGATAGCATGGACGATGCCGATTGGACGCTTTTGGATCGTCAAGCTTTGGGTGCTATTCGTCTTTCACTTGCTAAGAACGTTGCATACAACGTTGTGAATGAGAAGACGACGTTTGCTTGCTTGAAAGCACTCTCTAACATGTATGAGAAACCTACAGCTGCAAATAAGGTATTTCTCATGCGTCAATTGTTTAATACTAAGATGAAGGAAGGTACGAGTGCAACGGATCATATCAATGAATTTAATAATATCGTTTCAAGACTTGAATCGGTAGAGATTAAGTTTGATGATGAACTAAAAGCACTTATCTTGCTTTCATCATTACCGAAAAGTTGGTCGGGTACGGTTACCGCGGTTAGTAGCTCTACGGGAACTACTAAGCTAGCGTTTGAAGCTATAAGGGATTTGATTCTTGGTGAAGATACTCGTAGAAGAAACTCGGGAGAATTGACATCCGGTTCTTTGTTAAGTACCGACAACCGTGGTAGAAAATTTGAACGCGGTGAGAAGAAGGGTAGGAAGAAGTCTAAGAAGAGGCATTCATCGAAAGATAGAAGTGAAGTTACTTGTTGGGGTTGCAATCAAAAAGGGCACTTTCAAAGGAATTGCAAAAATGGTTCCACGAAAGGTGTAAACTTGGCCGAAGGGGAAAGTGATGATGCACTTTTGTGTAGTGTTGAAAATTCTATGGAGTCTTGGATCTTGGATTCGGGAGCTTCGTTTCATGCTACTCATATCAAAAGCATGATGAAGAATTTTCGTTCATATCAAGGCAAGGTGAGATTGGCGGACAACAAGCAACTCAACATAGAGGGCATTGGAGATGTTGTTTTGAAGACTACTCTTGGTTCTAATTGGACTTTGAAGAACGTAAGGTACATTCCTAAATTGAAAAGGAAACTTATTTCGGTTGGTCAATTAGATGATGAAGGTAACGCGGTTACTTTTGAAAACCGCCAATGGAAGGTGGTTAAGGGTAGTAGTATTGTGGCTCGTGGACATAAAAGGGGAACACTTTATATGGTTGAAGTGTTTGATGAAGACACGGTGGTTGCTACGGTTAATGTTGAGTCCGAATCAACTCTATGGCACCGAAGACTCGGGCATATGAGTGAGAAGGGTATGAAGATGCTTGTTTCGAGTGGGAGAATTCCGGATTTGAAGAAGCTAGAACTTGGGTTTTGCGAACCATGTGTTTATGGGAAGCAAAAGAAGGTGACTTTTGGGAAATCAGGGAATGCACCTAAGTTGGAGAAATTGGAGCTCGTTCATACGGATGTGTTTGGTCCAACTAATGTAGAATCACATGGAGGTTCTCGTTATAAAGTCACCTTCATTGACGACTCCACTCGAAAGGTATGGGTTTATTTTCTTAAAGCTAAATCCGATGTATTTAATACTTTTGTGAAGTGGAAAGCTATGGTAGAAAATGAGACTAACTTGAAGGTTAAGTGCTTAAAGTCGGATAATGGAGGAGAATATGGTAGTCTTGAGTTTAAAGACCATTGTGCAAAGCTCGGTATTAGAATGTTGAAAACGGTACCGGAGACACCGCAACACAATGGGGTCGCCGAACGTATGAATCGTACGTTAAATGAAAGGGCTAAGAGTATGAGACTACATGCCGGTTTGCCTAAAATATTTTGGGCGGATGCGGTTAACACGGCAGCTTATTTGATAAATAGGGGACCCTCAACACCGTTGGGTTTCCGAATTCCCGAGGAAGAATGGCAAGGCAAGAAGGTGAGTTATGGTCACCTTAGGATCTTTGGGTGTAATGCATATGTGAAGACCATAGATGACGATAAAGACAAGCTTGAAGCTAAGTCAAAGAAGTGTATTTTCATAGGCTACGGGTTGGATGAAATGGGCTATCGTTGTTGGGACAACGAAGCTAGAAAAGTAATTCGTTCGCGAGATGTTACTTTTGATGAAGATTCGGTCTATGGCAAACCGGAAACGGGGAGTCCTAAACCGAGTCAAGTTACTTTTGACGATGTTTCTATTGATGATCTTGCAGGTTCTAGTGGGAGTTTGGGAAACAATGAATTGCCGAATGACGGTGAGGTGTCGGGAAATGCTAATGATGGGGATGATTCGGAAAGCGGTGATGATTCCGAACATAGTGCGAGTTCTAGTGATGAGGAGGTTACAAATGAAACCGGTCCAACCATTCCGGTTAATCCTACACTAAGAAGCTCGACTAGAGTGCCCAAACCTAATCCTAGGTATTCTCCATCAGCAAACTACTTGCTCTATACCGAGAATGGTGAACCCGAAAGTTATTTTGTGGCAAGAAAAATAAAAGAATCCATACAATGGGAACTTGCCATGAAAGAAGAGATGGGATCACTTGAGAAGAACAAGACTTGGTCACTAGTGAAGTTACCTCATGATAAGAGGGCATTGCAAAGCAAATGGGTATATAGAATCAAGAATGAGATGGATGGCAAGAAAAGGTACAAGGCTCGTTTGGTAGTCAAAGGCTTTCAACAAAAGGAAGGGGTTGACTACAAAGAGATATTTTCACCGGTAGTTAAAATGACTACTATCCGTTTGGTACTTTCTATGGTTGCATCCGAAGACTTACATCTAGAGCAACTAGATGTGAAGACTGCATTCTTGCATGGTGATCTTATTGAAGAGATCTACATGAGGCAACCCGAGGGCTTTGAGGTAAAGGGTAAAGAGAAGTGGGTTTGTAAGCTAAAGAAAAGTTTGTATGGATTGAAGCAAGTACCTCGGCAATGGTACTTGAAGTTTGATGATTTTATGAAGAAGATTGGTTTCTTAAGATGTGAAGCGGATCACTGTTGCTACTTGAAGAAATTCAAGTCTTCATATATAATCTTATTGTTGTATGTTGATGACATGTTACTTGCAGGTTCAAACATGTCCGAAATTAACAAGTTGAAGGGATTACTTTCCCGAGAATTCGAGATGAAAGATCTTGGCGGTGCTAGGCAAATACTTGGCATGAGTATTGTGCGTGATCGTGTGAAGGGTACTCTATACTTGTCTCAATCCAAATATATTGAGAAAGTAGTAGAGAGGTTCAACATGGAAGATTCAAAGGCTCGTTCTATGCCTTTGGGAAGCACCTTAAAACTATCGAAAAGTCAATCACCAAAGATGGCAAGAGACAAGAAGAATATGGAAAAGGTTCCATATGCATCGGCCGTGGGTAGCATTATGTATGCCATGGTTTGTAAAAGACCCGATATTGCTCAAGCAGTGGGAGTTGTAAGTCATTATATGTCTAATCCGGGGAAAGAGCATTGGGAAGCGGTCAAATGGTTGCTTCGTTATTTGAAAGGTACTTCTAATATGGGATTGTGTTTCTCCAAAAACAATCTCATACTTAGAGGTTATGCGGATGCTAATTTGGGTGGATGTGATGATTCGGGGAAAAGCACTACGGGTTATGTTTTCACAATGGGGAAGACGGCGATTAGTTGGTTATCTCGATTGCAAAAGAGTGTTGCTTTGTTAACCACCGAAGCCGAATACATGGCTATTGCGGAAGCTTCTAAAGAGCTAGTGTGGTTGAAGAACTTCTTAGGTGAGTTGGGTAAAAGACAAGACTATTGCGTCTTGTATTGTGATAATCAAAGTGCGGTTCATCTTGGGAAGAATCCAGTGTTTCATAGTCGAATGAAACACATCAAGATAAGGTATCATTTTATTCGACAACATATAAATGATCGCACTTTATTCTTGGAGAAAATCCTTGGTTAGAAGAATCCTGCCGATATGTTTACTAAGGTGGTTACGACGGAGAAATTGAGGTTTTGCATTACCTCAATTGGTCTTCTCATGAATTGATGAGAGAAGACCCCAGCTAGAGATGTGAATGGTGTTACAAGTTTAACAAGTAATATTGAAGACCTTTTATCGAAAGTCTACTCATCCAAAGAATGTGTTGAGCGTGCGTGTCCCAAATGGTATTTGGCGGTAATCGAAGGTGGTTTAATGTTCTTGGTTAATTCATTGATATGATTGGAGTTTTGTTCAAAGTCTCCAAGTGGGAGATTTGTTAGATTATGGAGACATTTATACAAAACGAGAGAAAAAAAAACTGTTCCAACACTTGCATGGATTTTGCAGATTTCGGGAAGCGTGAAGCAGTCAAATGCGGCGCATTCATCGAGCAAAATATTCCGAGAGTTATTGATGCGGAGCATTGAGCTGATATGGCGCATCAGGGGTCAGATGCGGCGCATCACCATCTCGATGCGGCGCATCGAGTGCTGGTACTTGAATTTGGAACGTGAAAAGAAAGTGATGCGGTGCATCACACATCAGATGCGGCGCATCTGGTGTCTGGCAGCAAGTTGGAAAGTTGCAACCTTTACATTCGAGCATGCTTTGGCCTCCTTTCACTTTAGGTGCAAAGTTAATCACTTTACACCTAAAATTAGGGCTGTGATCATGCCATTACAAGGTGGAAAGCATGGCTAGTTGGTAAACAAGATGATTACTTGTCATGATGAAGATTCCTAGCTAGTTTTCATGGTGTTCTTGTTTTCTCCTATATATAGAACTCATTGTATGCAATTGTAACATACCAAATACAGATTCTCAGTAATAAACACTCTCTAGTTGGTCCGTGGACTAAAGCAATCACACCGATTGCATATAACCACATTATATCTTGTGTCGTTCTTACATTTACGCATTTATTATCTTTCGTTCATTAAGTGGGTTTGAGTGATCTTGATAGAATCACTACTCGGCTAGTAGTCTTGTAGAATTACTAGCGTTGTTTGGGTCCTAATATCCTAACAGTAATGTCCTTAAAATGAGCAAATGCACAGCGGAAGACTTAATTCGTACCTGAGAATAAACATGCTTAAAAGTGTCAACCAAAAGGTTGGTGAGTTCATAGGTTTATCATAATAATCATTTCAATATCTTAATAGACCACAAGATTTCATATACACAAACATTTTAATAAAAATATTCTAAGTGGTTGAGCACTTGGTAACCATACTTAACATTTAATCAACGTCGCATATTCCCTTTATTATGAAATCTCACTACACCGTACCAAGTGTAGTCACCGAAACGAAGTACTGTGCAAACGTTGAATACTTTTCGTCCAGTCCGGTTGGGGTTGTCAGGCCCGATAGATCTATCAACAGGATTCGCGTTTACAATACCACATGTAAATAGTAGTTACCAAGCTACAGGGAGATATGCCAGTGGTACAACTCAACGTAGAATATATTTTAAGTACTTATGTCTATCTCGTAAACATTTATAAAAGCAGCGCATGTATTCTCAGCCCAAAAATATATATTGCAAAAGCAATTAAAAAGGGAGCAAATGAAACTCACCATACTGTATTTTGTAGTAAAAATACATATGACGACATTGAAGAAGTATAGGGTTGGCCTCGAATTCACGAACCTATATCATTCATATATATATATTAAAACATATACTTTTTAATTTGTGTTTATATTCAAAATGATTAATATTTTTATAGTTATATTAATATATATGTATATCTGTTTAGTGTTATATTAAAAATACCTAGATTGTTATAAATATGAATATTTCTAAAATGATTTATTGATATAGTTAATATATACTTATAATTCTACTAATAATAATATTTTTTACAACTTTCATTATTTGTTATATTCATAATATTTTTAATAATAACAATATTGATATTATTAATGATCATAATACTTTTTGTTTTAAGGATAACTTTAAATAAATTGTAGTAATGATAATAGGTTTTAATAATAATAGCACTGATAATGATAATCTTAATAATAATAATAATGAGTAATAAGTAAAACTACCTCAAAGAAGTCGTCTAAAAAAAATGCCCAAGTCCGGGTTTGAACCCGCGACGTCCCGCTAACCCGATAATATCCTTCTTCTTCTTCTTTTAAAAAAAATATATATATACTCGAGTCCAAGCTCGAACCCGAGACCTCTCAGTTTAACACAACACTCCAAGACCATCATTCTGCTTATTGTTTTTCTAATATAAATGGTACTTAAATTCTATTATCTCTTGTCTGTGACTCGTCATACACAACCACTTCATCTTCATCATATTCATCGCATCATCATCGTTCTATTCTATTTTCATTATGATCATAACCCCTATTGTCCCACATCATAATTATCATAATCTCGTGTACCATTACTATCCTTGTTCAGTTTTGAAACTACCAGATACATAAGCAACGATTTCTTATGATCAATGATTTATATCCGGCCCACTAAGTGTATACTATCAGCCCAGAAGAATATACAAGTATATACGGCCCAACATACTAACTCGAAGATCGTGGCCCAACCAAGAATACTTACTCTCTGTCAAAATAAAAAAATAAAAATTAGGACATGGTGACCCTATCTTGTAACAACCAATTTCTTTTTATTAAGTATCAAACAACCACTAGTGTGCAATATGTGGGGTTGGTTTGTTGATTGGTTGTCGACCAGAAAGAACAAAAGAAAGAAACGTGCCATCTTTGTTTCCATACACCTGTCATCATAATTGGGAATAGAAACATAAATAATGGAGCAACAAAAGTTGCACATTACTAACGTTTAGTTCTCTCTCGTTATTACCCGAACGGATACAGAAATGTGAAAGTTGCAGAAGATAGTTTATCTAAATGGATTTTAGGTTTTTGGTTTAGTTCATGGTGGCCTTGTTCATCGAAAAGAAACAGAAACGAACATAGCCATGGTGTAGCTAGGTGATGTTGGAATAGTGGTGTACGATGGTGGCTTGAACATACTGGTAACCTTCTTCGTAGGGTTTGGTTATGGTGGAAGTGATCAAAGGTTCAAGGTGTAGGTGTCGGTTCATCTTGTTGTAGTAAAAATGGTTACGAATAGAAAAGAGAGAGATGACGAGGGTGGTGGTAACCGGTTGTATTTGATGGTGATGGTTATCGATGTGACTATGGTGGTGGTTAGGGTAGTTCACGAAGAAGAAGAAGAAGAAGAGAGAGAGAGAGAGAGAGAGAGAGAGAGAGAGAGAGAGAGAGAGAGAGAGAGAGAGAAGTGGCTCACGATAGTTGATAGTTGAAGTGGGTTGGATGATGAGGGTAGTTGATGGTAGTGGCGGGTGTGGTTCAAACGGGTTGATGATCATCGGTGGTGGCTATTGTAGTGACCCGAACTTTTCCATGTTTATATATATTAATTGAGATTGATATTTACATGATTAAATGTTTCCAACATGTTAAGCAATCAAACTTGTTAAGACTTGATTAATTGAAATAGGTTTCATATAGACAATTGACCACCCAAGTTGACCGGTGATTCACGAACGTTAAAACTTGTAAAAACTATATGATGACATATATATATATATATATATATATATATATATATATATATATATATATATATATATATATATATATATATATATATATATATATATATATATATATATATATATATATATATAGTTAACATGATATTATGATAAGTAACATATCATTAAGTATATTAATAATGAACTACATATGTAAAAACAAGACTACTAACTTAATGATTTTTAAACGAGACATATATGTAACGATTATCGTTGTAAAGACATTTAATGTTTATATATCATATTAAGAGATATTCATACATGATAATATCATGATAATATAATAATTTAAAATCTCATTTGATATTATAAACATTGGGTTAACAACATTTAACAAGATCGTTAACCTAAAGGTTTCAAAACAACACTTACATGTAACGACTAACGATGACTTAACGACTCAGTTAAAATGTATATACATGTAGTGTTTTAATATGTATTTATACACTTTTGAAAGACTTCCATACACTTATCAAAATACTTCTACTTAACAAAAATGCTTACAATTACATCCTCGTTCAGTTTCATCAACAATTCTACTCGTATGCACCCGTATTCGTACTCGTACAATACACAGCTTTTAGATGTATGTACTATTGGTATATACACTCCAATGATCAGCTCTTAGCAGCCCATGTGAGTCACCTAACACATGTGGGAACCATCATTTGGCAACTAGCATGAAATATCTCATAAAATTACAAAAATATGAGTAATCATTCATGACTTATTTACATGAAAACAAAATTACATATCCTTTATATCTAATCCATACACCAACGACCAAAAACACCTACAAACACTTTCATTCTTCAATTTTCTTCATCTAATTGATCTCTCTCAAGTTCTATCTTCAAGTTCTAAGTGTTCTTCATAAATTCTACAAGTTCTAGTTACATAAAATCAAGAATACTTTCAAGTTTGCTAGCTCACTTCCAATCTTGTAAGGTGATCATCCAACCTCAAGAAATCTTTGTTTATTACAGTAGATTATCATTCTAATACAAGGTAATAATCATATTCAAACTTTGGTTCAATTTCTATAACTATAACAATCTTATTTCAAGTGATGATCTTACTTGAACTTATTTTCGTGTCATGATTCTGCTTCAAGAACTTTCAAGCCATCCAAGGATCCTTTGAAGCTAGATCCATTTTTCTCATTTCCAGTAGGTTTATCCAAGGAACTTGAGGTAGTAATAATGTTCATAACATCATTCGATTCATACATATAAAGCTATCTTATTCGAAGGTTTAAACTTGTAATCACTAGAACATAGTTTAGTTAATTCTAAACTTGTTCGCAAATAAAAGTTAATCCTTCTAACTTGACTTTTAAAATCAACTAAACACATTTTCTATATCTATATGATATGCTAACTTAATGATTTAAAACCTGAAAACACGAAAAACACTGTAAAACCGGATTTACGCCGTCGTAGTAACACCGCGGGCTGTTTTGGATTAGTTAATTAAAAACTATGATAAACTTTGATTTAAAAGTTGTTATTCTGGAAAAATTATTTTTACTATGAACCTGAAACTATATCCAAAAATCATTATGATTTATGGAGAGAAGGGTAACTCAAAGCTAAAACTCATTAGTTATTTGAAAGCTCAAAAGTGCTTGAAGAAAGGGTGCTATGCTATCTTAGCACATGTTAATAAAGTCGAAAAGAAAGAAAAAGAGAAGTGCATCAATGACGTGCCTGTGGCAAGAGATTTTCCTGAAGTATTTCCGGAAGAGTTGCCGGGATTACCTCCATTTAGATCTGTAGAATTTCAAATAGATTTAGTACCAGGAGCTGCACCAGTGGCTCGTGCTCCATATAGACTTGCACCATCCGAGTTAAAAGAACTTCAGAGTCAGTTAAAAGAATTACTGGATCGTGGATTCATACGACCAAGTACTTCACCGTGGGGAGCTCCAATTTTATTCGTCAAGAAGAAAGACGGATCTTTCCGAATGTGTATAGATTATCGTGAATTAAATAAGTTAACTATCAAGAATCGGTATCCACTACCGAGAATTGACGACTTATTTGATCAACTCCAAGGATCATGTGTGTACTCGAAAATTGACCTAAGATCGGGCTATCATCAATTACGTGTCAAAGAAGAAGATATACCGAAAACTGCTTTTCGGACACGCTACGGTCATTACGAATTTTTGGTCATGCCGTTTGGATTGACGAATGCGCCAGCTGTATTCATGGACCTCATGAATCGAGTTTGTAGTCCATATCTAGATAAGTTTGTTATCGTTTTCATTGATGATATTCTTATCTATTCCAAGACTGAGCAAGAGCATGAGCAGCATTTAAGGTTGATATTAGAGTTGTTAAGAAAAGAACAGCTATATGCTAAATTTTCTAAATGTGCTTTCTGGTTGAAAGAAGTGCAATTTCTTGGCCACGTTGTTAGTAGCAAAGGAATTCAGGTTGATCCAGCAAAAATTGAAGCCATTGAAAAATGGGAGACTCCTAAGACACCAATGCAGATACGCCAATTTTTGGGTTTAGCCGGTTATTATAGAAGGTTTATTCAAGATTTTTCCCGAATAGCTAAGCCGTTGACAGCGTTAACGCAAAAAGGGAAGAAATATGAATGGACTTCTGAGCAGGAGAGTGCATTTCAATTACTAAAGAAGAAGTTAACTACGGCGCCTATTTTATCGTTACCAGAAGGGAACGATGATTTTGAAATATATTGTGACGCTTCGCGACAAGGTTTTGGTTGCGTTCTTATGCAACGAAAGAAAGTTATTGCATACGCATCCCGACAATTGAAGATTCACGAGCGGAATTATACGACGCATGATCTAGAACTGGGAGCAGTCGTGTTTGCATTGAAGATATGGAGACACTACTTGTATGGGGTTAAATGCACTGTGTTTACTGATCATAAAATCCTTCAACATATTTTTGATCAGAAACAGCTGAACATGAGACAACGTAGGTGGGTCGAGTTAATAAACGACTATGATTGTGAAATTCGTTATCATCCCGGGAAGGCGAACGTGGTGGCTGATGCTTTAAGCAGAAAGGAACGAGAACCAATTCGAGTACGAGCGATGAACATAAAAATTCGCATGAATCTCAACTCACAAATCAAAGAAGTTCAACGAGAAGCACTTACTAAAGAAAATATAGGAAATGAAATAATGAAGAAGTATGAGAAGCAACTCGTTATGCGGGAAGATGGAATTCGATATTTTGCAAATCGTATTTGGGTACCGAAGTTGGGTGGATTAAGGAAGTTGATATTAAATGAGGCACATAAGACAAGATACTCGATACATCCTGGAGTTGGAAAGATGTACCAAGATCTTAAGATACATTATTGGTGGCCTAATTTAAAGACAGACGTTGCAACATATGTTGGGGAATGTTTAACTTGTTCCAAAGTCAAAGCTGAACACCAGAAGCCGTCAGGGTTACTTCAACAACCAGAAATCCCAGAATGGAAATGGGATGGTATTACCATGGATTTCATCACGAAGTTACCAAAGACTGCCTGGGGATACGACACCATTTGGGTGATTGTTGATCGTCTCACTAAGTCTGCACACTTCTTGCCTATAAAGGAAACGGATAGAATGGAGAAACTATTACGATTGTATATAAAGGAAGTTGTTTCAAGGCATGGAATACCTATTTCCATTATATCCGATCGTGATAGTAGATTTACATCAAAGTTCTGGCAATCACTACAGGAGGCCCTAGGAACTCGTTTGGATATGAGTACCGCGTATCATCCGCAAACCGACGGGCAGAGTGAAAGAACGATTCAGACTCTTGAAGACATGCTCAGGGCATGTGTGATCGATTTTGGAAACGGATGGGATAAATATCTACCATTAGCAGAATTCTCGTATAATAATAGTTATCATGCGAGCATTAAAGCTGCGCCATTCGAAGCATTGTACGGAAGGAAGTGTAGATCTCCTATTTGCTAGAATGAAGTAGGAGATCGACAATTAACTGGTCCCGAGATCATACCCGAAACGACTGAGAAGATAGTACAAATCAAGGAGAGATTGAAAACAGCCCGTAGTCGCCAAAAGAGCTACGCCGATGTTCGAAGGAAACCATTAGAGTTTCAGATCGGTGACATGGTTATGTTAAAGGTGTCACCGTGGAAAGGTGTAATACGCTTCGGAAAAAGGGGTAAACTGAACCCAAGATATGTAGGCCCGTTCAAGATTATCGAACGCATTGGACCGGTAGCTTATCGACTCGAGTTACCACAACAACTCGCCGGAGTACATAATACATTTCACGTCTCAAACCTTAAGAAGTGTCTTGCAAAGGAAGATCTCACCATTCCTCTTGAAGAAATCCATGTCGACGAGAAACTACAATTCATCGAAGAACCAATCGAAATCATGGATCGTGAAGTTAAACGGCTCAAGCAGAGCAACATACCGATCGTTAAGGTTCGTTGGAATGCTCGAAGGGGTCCCGAGTTTACTTGGGAACGAGAGGATCAAATGAAACAAAAATATCCACACTTGTTTTCCGATGACGCAAAATAGGTACAATTTTAAAATTTCGGGACGAAATTTATTTAACGGGTAGGTACTGTAATGACCCGCACTTTTTCGATCGTTCTATACTTATAAGATTAATATTTATATAAATTAAACCTTACCAACATGATAAGCAATCCAAATTGTTGAGACTTATGTTTTCGAAAAGAGTTTTACACAACGTTTGACCGTCTAGTTTGACCGATGATATCACGAACTATACAATATATGATAATTATACGTTTGTGTATATATATGTATATATACATATTTAACATGATCTAAGAATGTTTTAATATCTCATTTTGTATTAATAACAATAAGTTATAAGTATATTTTGAAACTACTAACTTAAGTTTTCAAAACGATAACCATACGTAACGTTATTTGACTTAAATACTTATGACCTATAATGTTTATACATATATCGTATAAGTAATGTATTTAATCACTTTTAAAGACTTAAATACATAAAACAATATAAGTATATTTACAAAAGATAGCTATATTTGAATCCTCGTTCCGTTTTCTCAAAGATTTCTATACGTATACCTAGGGTATATGTACCCGTATCATACGCAGCTTCTAGATGTATTTACTATTGGTATATACCAATAAAAATCTGCTCCTTAGCAGCCTTAAATGATTAAGAAACATGTGGAACCAACCATTTGTCAAGTAGCATGAATTATTTAGCAAGAAAACAAAGTTAGGTATTTTTTTTTTCCTTTATAACCTAAAAACGTTTTTATGCATGCACACCATTTCTTCACCCCATTTTCTCATACTTACACTTTCATTTCTCTCTCAAAATACTCTTAACTTCATACTTGATCATCTCTAAGCATTTTCCCCATCATTTAGCTTCAAAAACAACACTTAAACCTCATAAGAAAACCTTACAAAAACACTTCAAGAAATCCTTCCAAGAACACAAACTTACTTCCAATCTTTCATTCAATTCCATCACCCTTTTGGTTCTAGATTTTTACTCCTCTTTTACAGCAACCTTGTCCAAGGAACTTGAGGTAGTAACTATGTTCATAACCTTATTCGATTCATATATATATAGCTATCTTATTTTGTGGTATAAAATTTTAACAACAAGAATATAGTTTGAATGTTTTCAAACTTGTTTGCAAACTAAATAGATCCTTATAACTTAACTTTTAAAATACTTCAAGACCTGTAATATAACTTAAAAATATGCTAATTTAACAAGGTATAACATGGTTTTTCAAAGAACACCTTAAAAACTGTTTTTACGACGTCGGAGTGCAACCGGGGGCTGTTTTGGGTTGGATAATTAAAAACCATCTTAAACATTGAATTGGAGGTTTATTTTATGGAAAAATGATTTTTACTATGAATATGATAACACATAAAAATTTCATGATTTAACTCAAAGTATAAGTATTTTTAGAAAAATAATCATTTAAGGTTGTTTACATGATGGAAAATGATTAACTTCATAAGTTTCACTAAAGTTTGACCTATGACCTGTGATTTCGAATACAAACTAAGGTATTTACAGTTCATAGTCTTAAAGAGGGACTCGATCCAAGGAAGTGGCAAGTTGAATCAACGAAAACGGAGTTGTAACGAAGAAACTATGACCAAAACGAGATCGGATATCTAAGACTAGTTTGGCTACGAAAATAATTGGAGAAAATTAAATAAATCACATCTTTTTAAAATAACATGATATTTTATATATATGTACTCATAATTTAATTTTATATGGTTCAGGATCACCCGTAAACAATACGAGAAGATTAATCATAAGATCCCATGATTGTACGCAACACGTCATTTGACAACACCGGTACTTTATGTACGCAACACGTCATTTGACAACACCGGTACCATGGGTCAAGATTAATCTCGACCAATACATATACGATGGGGGTTTTTATTTATTTCATTGGGGGTTTATTAAACACCTAAAAATGAACCATTAAAATTGAATTACTAACATCGGACTGCTAACTACGGACTAAGAAATTATTAAAACAATTAAAAGTATAAAAAGTATATATATGTGACGATTGTTTAAAATAGAAATATATTGATAAACTATATATGGATAGGTTCGTGATATCAATCGGAGACCAAGTCGAAATTACATATCTTCAAGACGAAAGTGAGTATATAGTCCCACTTTTAAACTCTAAGTATTTCGGGATGAGAATACATGTATTTTATGTTTTACGTTATGGACACAAGTAACTGAAAAATATATTCTACGTTGAGTTGTACCACTGGCATACTTCCCTGTAGCTTGGTAACTGTTATTTACAGCGGTATTGTAAACGCGAATCCTGTTGATAGATCTATCGGGCCTGACAACCCCAACCGGACTGGACGACCAGTATTCAACGGTTGCACAGTACTTCGTTTCGTGACTACACTTGGTACGGTGTAGTAAGATTTCATAATAAAGGGAATATGCGACGTGATTAAATGTTAAGTATGGTTACCAAGTGCTCAACCACTTAGAATATTTTTATTAAAAACGTTTATATATGAAATCTTGTGGTCTATATATATATTGCTGCCGGCATTAAACCTATATCTCACCAACTTTATGTTGACGTTTTAAACATGTCTATTCTCAGGTGATAATTAGAAGCTTCCGCTGCAACATGTTGAATTTAAACAAGATCTTGAGTATGCATATTTGTGTCAAAAATAAAACTGCATATCGGAGGATTTGTAATGTAAAATATGCTAGAAATCGTATTGTTATCATCACATGTAAAGTTTGTAAGTCTAAGATTATCGCTAAACGATAATCATCTTTATTTTGTCTAAAGCTTGTATCAAAATAAGAATTATGGTTTGTAATGTAAAATATATGCAGTTGTTCTTTTAAAAATGTCGCATATAGAGGTCAATACCTCGCAATGAAATCATACGTTATCTAACACGTTCTTATGGTTAAGGACGGGTTATGACATGTGGTATCAGAGCGGTGGTCTTAGCGAACCAGGTTTGCATTAGTGTGTCTAACTGATAAGTCGTTAGGATACATTAGTAAGTCTGGACTTTGACCGGGTCTGATTTAAAAACCATTGCTTATCATTGTTGGTTAAAATTTATATGTAAATATTATGTAGTACTAATGGGTTAGTTGTTGTGTGATAGATGTCGGGCTCAAAACTTGTTATCACATTCAGCGACTCCGAACCAGAATCTTCAGATGGTGTTCCAGTCATTAACCTATCCGATGACGAAAATAATATCTTTGGGGAAGACTCACAAATTCCGGATGAACCGACTATAGAGAACCCGGAAAGTGAACCCGAGGAGGAAAGTGAACCCAAGGAGGAAAGTGAACCCGAGGAGGAAAGTGAACCCGAGGAGGAAAGTGAACCCGAGGAAGAAATACAGGAAATTACAAAAGAAGAGTTCGAACTAGGAAAGAAACGAAAGGCTAATGAATTAGAAAATTCAAATCCTGAGTTTAATAAGGATGATGTGGCACCAACTCCACTAGACACTACCACCCCTATTCCCGCTATTCCTATTCGTTCTATCCCGGCATCCAGTTCTTCAGTCCCACAGCCAAAATATAGGCAGACAGCTAGGATAAGCGTTAAGCGATTCTTTGAACCTAAACGTCCTAGAAAATAGACCAAACGATACGCTGCCGTATTAAACCATGGGATCATATAATGTTTTGTATAATATTATTAGTGTGGTTTGGTTAATGTTCGATGTAAGATAAGCATATGTAAAATAGTGAAGTGTGAAATGCAATAATTTTCCATGGTTAAGTATTATTTAGATGGTAGTAATTGATTCTGTACTAAGCTATTAAGTATGGACATTAACGGGTAGGTAATACCCTAGATATAATTATAAAACGCTAATAAGAAGAAAAGGCTTTTATAATAATACCTGGTTCATATTATTAATAAGCTATAATGTACTGTAAATATACACTACATCTATAATATTCCATGTGAATAATTATTTTCTTTTCATTCTTATAGAAGAATATGGCGCGATTGAACCGAATGACGGAACAAGAAATCCAGGAACTCATCAATCAGCGAGTGAACGATAGAATGTTATGGGTCGAGGCTGCAAGAGGTGCTGCAGTTAACCCAAATCCTCGTGTGGGGTGCACTTACAAAACTTTTCAAGCTTGCAAGCCCTCATCATTCAGTGGAACAGAAGGACCGATCGGTTTAACCCGGTGGATAGAAAAGATGGAGACTGTGTTTAAAATCAGTGGTTGTGTTGAAAAGGACATGACCAAGTATGCATCGTGCACTTTACAAGATAGTGCACTCACGTGGTGGAAAAATTATGTGAAGGCTGTAGGAGGAGATGTAGCTTATGATACTCCGTGGGAAGAATTCAAAACAATGTTAATCAACGAATATTGTCCAAGGAACGAGGTTAGGAAGTTGGAAGATGAGTTACGAAGTCTGAAGGTTATTGGTACTGAAATCACCAACTACAATCAGCGATTCATGGAATTAGTTTTGCTATGTCCTGAATTGGTCCCAACCGAAGAACGGAAGATTGAAATGTACAAAGATGGTTTGCCCAAAAAGGTCAAGGCAAATGTTACAGCATCGAAACCTAAGACAATTCATGAAGCTATAACTATGGCAAACGAGCTAATGGATCAGGTCATCATGGATAAGAAAGTATCCAATACTGATGTGAAGGTATCAGGTAACAAAAGAAAGTGGAATGGAAATTATGATCGAGGTAACCAACAACAATCTTTTAAGAAACAAGAAAACACGCAAGGTGCGGGTAGTGGTTTAAGCTTTGGTTATAAAGGACAAAATCCTTTATGCAACCGATGCCACAAACATCACTCTGGTTACTGTAATGTGGTATGCAACAAATGTAATCGAAAGGGTCATCTTGCTGAAGATTGTAGGGCTCTCGTTACAAATACAAATGGTACCAAGACTCCTGCCACCAATGCAAATAGAACTGCTTTGGCTACCATTACTTGTTTTGGGTGTGGAAAACAAGGTCACTATAAGAGCCAGTGCCCGAATCCAGAGAAGAATATCGGACCTGCACGTGGGAGAGCATTTGTTATTAATACTAGAGAGGCATGTGAAGACCCGGAGCTTGTTACGGGTACGTTTACCATTAATAACTTATCCGCATCTATTATATTTGATACTGGTGCTGATAGAAGTTACGTGTGTAGAGACTTTCACGCTAAATTGAATTGTTCATCATTACCTCTAGATGCTAAGTACATGATTGAGTTAGCTAATGGTAAACTAATTAAAGCCGATAAAATTTGTCGTGATTGTAAAATAAATTTAGCCGGAGAAACGTTTAAAATTGACTTGATACCCGTAGAATTAGGAAGTTTTGATGTAATAGTCGGCATGGACTGGATGTCCAAAATAGGAGCTGAAGTTGTGTGCGCCAAGAAGGCAATTCGCATTCCTCGTAAGGATAAAACGCCAGTAATGATTTATGGAGAGAAGGGTAACTCAAAACTAAAACTCATTAGTTATTTGAAAGCTCAAAAGTGCTTGAAGAAAGGGTGCTATGCTATCTTAGCACATGTTAATAAAGTCGAAAAGAAAGAAAAAGAGAAGTGCATCAATGACGTGCCTGTGGCAAGAGATTTTCCTGAAGTATTTCCGGAAGAGTTGCCGGGATTACCTCCATTTAGATCTGTAGAATTTCAAATAGATTTAGTACCAGGAGCTGCACCAGTGGCTCGTGCTCCATATAGACTTGCACCGTCCGAGTTAAAAGAACTTCAGAGTCAGTTAAAAGAATTACTGGATCGTGGATTCATACGACCAAGTACTTCACCGTGGGGAGCTCCAATTTTATTCGTCAAGAAGAAAGACGGATCTTTCCGAATGTGTATAGATTATCGTGAATTAAATAAGTTAACTATCAAGAATCGGTATCCACTACCGAGAATTGACGACTTATTTGATCAACTCCAAGGATCATGTGTGTACTCGAAAATTGACCTAAGATCGGGCTATCATCAATTACGTGTCAAAGAAGAAGATATATCGAAAACTGCTTTTCGGACACGCTACGGTCATTACGAATTTTTGGTCATGCCGTTTGGATTGACGAATGCGCCAGCTGTATTCATGGACCTCATGAATCGAGTTTGTAGTCCATATCTAGATAAGTTTGTTATCGTTTTCATTGATGATATTCTTATCTATTCCAAGAGTGAGCAAGAGCATGAGCAGCATTTAAGGTTGATATTAGAGTTGTTAAGAAAAGAACAGCTATATGCTAAATTTTCTAAATGTGCTTTCTGGTTGAAATAAGTGCAATTTCTTGGCCACGTTGTTAGTAGCAAAGGAATTCAGGTTGATCCAGCAAAAATTGAAGCCATTGAAAAATGGGAGACTCCTAAGACACCAATGCAGATACGCCAATTTTTGGGTTTAGCCGGTTATTATAGAAGGTTTATTCAAGATTTTTCCCGAATAGCTAAGCCGTTGACAGCGTTAACGCAAAAAGGGAAGATATATGAATGGACTTCTGAGCAGGAGAGTGCATTTCAATTACTAAAGAAGAAGTTAACTACGGCGCCTATTTTATCGTTACCAGAAGGGAACGATGATTTTGAAATATATTGTGACGCTTCACGACAAGGTTTTGGTTGCGTTCTTATGCAACGAAAGAAAGTTATTGCATACGCATCCCGACAATTGAAGATTCACGAGCGGAATTATACGACGCATGATCTAGAACTGGGAGCAGTCGTGTTTGCATTGAAGATATGGAGACACTACTTGTATGGGGTTAAATGCACTGTGTTTACTGATCATAAAAGCCTTCAACATATTTTTGATCAGAAACAGCTGAACATGAGACAACGTAGGTGGGTCGAGTTAATAAACGACTATGATTGTGAAATTCGTTATCATCCCGGGAAGGCGAACGTGGTGGCCGATGCTTTAAGCAGAAAGGAACGAGAACCAATTCGAGTACGAGCGATGAACATAAAAATTCGCATGAATCTCAACTCACAAATCAAAGAAGTTCAACGAGAAGCACTTACTAAAGAAAATATAGGAAATGAAATAATGAAGAAGTATGAGAAGCAACTCGTTATGCGGGAAGATGGAATTCGATATTTTGCAAATCGTATTTGGGTACCGAAGTTAGGTGGATTAAGGAAGTTGATATTAAATGAGGCACATAAGACAAGATACTCGATACATCCTGGAGTTGGAAAGATGTACCAAGATCTTAAGACACATTATTGGTGGCCTAATTTAAAGACAGACGTTGCAACATATGTTGGGGAATGTTTAACTTGTTCCAAAGTCAAAGCTGAACACCAGAAGCCGTCAGGGTTACTTCAACAACCAGCAATCCCAGAATGGAAATGGGATGGTATTACCATGGATTTCATCACGAAGTTACCAAAGACTGCCTGGGGATACGACACCATTTGGGTGATTGTTGATCGTCTCACTAAGTCTGCACACTTCTTGCCTATAAAGGAAACGGATAGAATGGAGAAACTATTACGATTGTATATAAAGGAAGTTGTTTCAAGGCATGGAATACCTATTTCCATTATATCCGATCGTGATAGTAGATTTACATCAAAGTTCTGGCAATCACTACAGGAGGCCCTAGGAACTCGTTTGGATATGAGTACCGCGTATCATCCGCAAACCGACGGGCAGAGTGAAAGAATGATTCAGACTCTTGAAGACATGCTCAGGGCATGTGTGATCGATTTTGGAAACGGATGGGATAAATATCTACCATTAGCAGAATTCTCGTATAATAATAGTTATCATGCGAGCATTAAAGCTGCGCCATTCGAAGCATTGTACGGAAGGAAGTGTAGATCTCCTATTTGCTGGAATGAAGTAGGAGATCGACAATTAACTGGTCCCGAGATCATACACGAAACGACTGAGAAGATAGTACAAATCAAGGAGAGATTGAAAACAGCCCGTAGTCGCCAAAAGAGCTACGCCGATGTTCGAAGGAAACCATTAGAGTTTCAGATCGGTGACATGGTTATGTTAAAGGTGTCACCGTGGAAAGGTGTAATACGCTTCGGAAAAAGGGGTAAACTGAACCCAAGATATGTAGGCCCGTTCAAGATTATCGAACGCATTGGACCGGTAGCTTATCGACTCGAGTTACCACAACAACTCGCCGGAGTACATAATACATTTCACGTCTCAAACCTTAAGAAGTGTCTTGCAAAGGAAGATCTCACCATTCCTCTTGAAGAAATCCATGTCGACGAGAAACTACAATTCATCGAAGAACCAATCGAAATCATGGATCGTGAAGTTAAACGGCTCAAGCAGAGCAACATACCGATCGTTAAGGTTCGTTGGAATGCTCGAAGGGGTCCCGAGTTTACTTGGGAACGAGAGGATCAAATGAAACAAAAATATCCACACTTGTTTTCCGATGACGCAAAATAGGTACAATTTTAAAATTTCGGGACGAAATTTATTTAACGGGTAGGTACTGTAATGACCCGCACTTTTTCGATCGTTCTATACTTATAAGATTAATATTTATATAAATTAAACCTTACCAACATGATAAGCAATCCAAATTGTTGAGACTTATGTTTTCGAAAAGAGTTTTACACAACGTTTGACCGTCTAGTTTGACCGATGATATCACGAACTATACAATATATGATAATTATACGTTTGTGTATATATATGTATATATACATATTTAACATGATCTAAGAATGTTTTAATATCTCATTTTGTATTAATAACAATAAGTTATAAGTATATTTTGAAACTACTAACTTAAGTTTTCAAAACGATAACCATACGTAACGTTATTTGACTTAAATACTTATGACCTATAATGTTTATACATATATCGTATAAGTAATGTATTTAATCACTTTTAAAGACTTAAATACATAAAACAATATAAGTATATTTACAAAAGATAGCTATATTTGAATCCTCGTTCCGTTTTCTCAAAGATTTCTATACGTATACCTAGGGTATATGTACCCGTATCATACGCAGCTTCTAGATGTATTTACTATTGGTATATACCAATAAAAATCTGCTCCTTAGCAGCCTTAAATGATTAAGAAACATGTGGAACCAACCATTTGTCAAGTAGCATGAATTATTTAGCAAGAAAACAAAGTTAGGTATTTTTTTTTCCTTTATAACCTAAAAACGTTTTTATGCATGCACACCATTTCTTCACCCCATTTTCTCATACTTACACTTTCATTTCTCTCTCAAAATACTCTTAACTTCATACTTGATCATCTCTAAGCATTTTCCCCATCATTTAGCTTCAAAAACAACACTTAAACCTCATAAGAAAACCTTACAAAAACACTTCAAGAAATCCTTCCAAGAACACAAACTTACTTCCAATCTTTCATTCAATTTCATCACCCTTTTGGTTCTAGCTTTTTACTCCTCTTTTACAGCAACCTTGTCCAAGGAACTTGAGGTAGTAAGTATGTTCATAACCTTATTCGATTCATATATATATAGCTATCTTATTTTGTGGTATAAAATTTTAACAACAAGAACATAGTTTGAATGTTTTCAAACTTGTTTGCAAACTAAATAGATCCTTATAACTTAACTTTTAAAATACTTCAAGACCTGTAATATAACTTAAAAATATGCTAATTTAACAAGGTATAACTTGGTTTTTCAAAGAACACCTTAAAAACTGTTTTTACGACGTCGGAGTGCAACCGGGGGCTGTTTTGGGTTGGATAATTAAAAACCATCTTAAACATTGAATTGGAGGTTTATTTTCTGGAAAAATGATTTTTACTATGAATATGATAACACATAAAAATTTCATGATTTAACTCAAAGTATAAGTATTTTTAGAAAAATAATCATTTAAGGTTGTTTACATGATGGAAAATGATTAACTTCATAAGTTTCACTAAAGTTTGACCTATGACCTGTGATTTCGAATACAAACTAAGGTATTTACAGTTCATAGTATTAAAGAGGGACTCGATCCAAGGAAGTGGCAAGTTGAATCAACGAAAACGGAGTTGTAACGAAGAAACTATGACCAAAACGAGATCGGATATCTAAGACTAGTTTGGCTACGAAAATAATTGGAGAAAATTAAATAAATCACATCTTTTTAAAATAACATGATATTTTATATATATGTACTCATAATTTAATTTTATATGGTTCAGGATCACCCGTAAACAATACGAGAAGATTAATCATAAGATCCCATGATTGTACGCAACACGTCATTTGACAACACCGGTACTTTATGTACGCAACACGTCATTTGACAACACCGGTACCATGGGTCAAGATTAATCTCGACCAATACATATACGATGGGGGTTTTTATTTATTTCATTGGGGGTTTATTAAACACCTAAAAATGAACCATTAAAATTGAATTACTAACATCGGACTGCTAACTACGGACTAAGAAATTATTAAAACAATTAAAAGTATAAAAAGTATATATATGTGACGATTGTTTAAAATAGAAATATATTGATAAACTATATATGGATAGGTTCGTGATATCAATCGGAGACCAAGTCGAAATTACATATCTTCAAGACGAAAGTGAGTATATAGTCCCACTTTTAAACTCTAAGTATTTCGGGATGAGAATACATGTATTTTATGTTTTACGTTATGGACACAAGTAACTGAAAAATATATTCTACGTTGAGTTGTACCACTGGCATACTTCCCTGTAGCTTGGTAACTGTTATTTACAGCGGTATTGTAAACGCGAATCCTGTTGATAGATCTATCGGGCCTGACAACCCCAACCGGACTGGACGACCAGTATTCAACGGTTGCACAATACTTCGTTTCGTGACTACACTTGGTACGGTGTAGTAAGATTTCATAATAAAGGGAATATGCGACGTGATTAAATGTTAAGTATGGTTACCAAGTGCTCAACCACTTAGAATATTTTTATTAAAAACGTTTATATATGAAATCTTGTGGTCTATATATATATTGCTGCCGGCATTAAACCTATATCTCACCAACTTTATGTTGACGTTTTAAACATGTCTATTCTCAGGTGATAATTAGAAGCTTCCGCTGCAACATGTTGAATTTAAACAAGATCTTGAGTATGCATATTTGTGTCAAAAATAAAACTGCATATCGGAGGATTTGTAATGTAAAATATGCTAGAAATCGTATTGTTATCATCACATGTAAAGTTTGTAAGTCTAAGATTATCGCTAAACGATAATCATCTTTATTTTGTCTAAAGCTTGTATCAAAATAAGAATTATGGTTTGTAATGTAAAATATATGCAGTTGTTCTTTTAAAAATGTCGCATATAGAGGTCAATACCTCGCAATGAAATCATACGTTATCTAACACGTTCTTATGGTTAAGGACGGGTTATGACATATACACTGGGTCGTGGATTGATTCAAGATAATATTTATCGATTTATTTATGTACATCTAACTGTGGACAACTAGTTGTAGGTTACTAACGAGGACAGCTGACTTAATAAACTTAAAACATCAAAATGTATTAAAAGTGTTGTAAATATATTTTGAACATACTTTGATATATATGTATATATTATTATAGGTTCGTGAATCAACCAGTGGCCAAGTCTTACTTCCCGACGAAGTAAAAATCTGTGAAAGTGAGTTATAGTCCCACTTTTAAAATCTAATATTTTTGGGATGAGAATACATGCAGGTTTTATAAATGATTTACAAAATAGACACAAGTACGTGAGACTACATTCTATGGTTGAATTATCGAAATCGAATATGCCCCTTTTTATTAAGTCTGGTAATCTAAGAATTAGGGAACACACACCCTAATTGACGCGAATCCTAAAGATAGATCTATCGGGCCCAACAAGCCCCATCCAAAGTACAGGATGCTTTAGTACTTCGAAATTTATATCATGTCCGAAGGAGGATCCCGGAATGATGGGGATATTCATATATGCATATTGTTAATGTCGATTACCAGGTGTTCACCATATGAATAATTTTTATCTCTATGTATGGGATGTGTATTGAAATATAAAATCTTGTGGTCTATTGTTACAATTTGATATATATAGGTTAAACCTATAACTCACCAACATTTTTGTTGACGTTTAAAGCATGTTTATTCTCAGGTGAATACTAAGAGCTTCCGCTGTTGCATACTAAAATAAGGACAAGATTTGGAGTCCATGTTTGTATGATATTGTGTAAAAACTGCATTCAAGAAACTGATTTCAATGTAACATATTTGTATTGTAAACCATTATGTAATGGTCGTGTGTAAACAGGATATTTTAGATTATCATTATTTGATAATCTACGTAAAGCTTTTTAAACCTTTATTTATGAAATAAAGGTTATGGTTTGTTTTAAAAATGAATGCAGTCTTTGAAAAACGTCTCATATAGAGGTCAAAACCTCGCAACGAAATCAATTAATATGTAACGTTTTTAATCAATAAGAACGGGACATTTCAGTTGGTATTCGAGCGTTGGTCTTAGAGAACCAGAATTTTGCATTAGTGTGTCTTATCGAGTTTGTTAGGATGCATTAGTGAGTCTGGACTTCGATCGTGTTTACTTGAAAAATGATTGCTTAACAAATTTGGTTGGAAACTATATATTTTTAACATGTGAATATTATGTGATATATTAATCTCTTAACGCGTTTGATATTATGTGATAGATGTCTACCTCTAGAACAAGTCCCATTGACTCACCTAATAATAATGAAGAGTCAAATGTAAATTGGAATGATTCATGGACTGATTCACAAGTTCCCGAAGAGGAACCGGAAGAAGAGTCGGAACCGGAAGAAGAATCAGAACCGGATGAAGAAATAGAACCGGTGGGGGAAATAATAAAACGGTTAAGTAAAAGAAAATCCTCAACCAACCGACCAAGGTTAATTATGGTCAATGGTGTTTCCGCCAAGGAAGCAAAATATTGGGAGGATTACCAATTCTCCGATGAATCGGATTCTGACGAGAATTCCGATGATGTTATAGAAATTACCCCAACTGAATTTAAAAAGGCAAAAGAAAATAATAAGGGAAAGGGCATAAAAATAGAGAAATCTAATTCCAACCCCGATGAACTTTATATGTATCGTCAACCCCCGAAGTCCTTAAGTTGTAACAATGACCCGGGAACCTCTAAACCACCAGGTTTTTCTAAACCAATGTGGAAAACGACGGCTCGTATTAGGGGAACATCATATATCCCTAGAAACTTGGCAAAACGAACCAAAACCGAAGAAGAAGAAACGAGCGAGTCGGAATAAGATAGTTGTATTCGTGTGGTGTAATATATGTAATATAGTGTGCTTATGCTTTATGATATATGTAAAAATTGCTTGTATTAATAAGTATTTTTTTTATGAATCTAACTCTTGTCTATATTACAGTATAAAAATACAAAATGGATAGACAACCCAATATTTTAAGAGACCTACCCGGAGACATGATTGATGAAATCTTGTCTAGAGTCGGTCAGAATTCTTCGGCTCAACTATTTAAGGCGAGCTCAGTTTGTAAGACATTCGAAGAACGTTCCAAGAATGCCTTGGTTTATAAAAGGCTTTCGTTCGAAAGATGGGGGATATCACATTGGGAAATCCATAAGTTACGATGTGTTTACTTTGACGCATATATTGCGGGGAACCCAAATGCTATTTTACGCAATGGGTTAAGAAATTATTTTGACTCAATATATCCGAATATTGGACTTCGTGATTTAGAAAAAGCGGCTAACATGCAACATAAAGAAGCATGTTATACTTACGGATTAGTAATGTTCGCTTCTCACCAAAGTGAGAACAAGAACATCGCGCTACAACTATTAAACAAAACGTTCCCACAAGTGACGGAGTCGGTAATTGGGGTAAGAAATGAGGTTTTTAGATTGTTACGGGACTGTTGGACATTACGTAACCCTCGTCCCTTTGACGACGTTACAACACATTGTCTTTTGAACGGCCATAACGGTTATGTTCCACAAGACCAAGGATGGGAAGTAGTCCTAGTAAAACCAGAATGCATGACTTGTTTCTGGACGTATGAATTACGTATCTTTATTGCCTTTGCTGAACGACTTGTGTACTAGCTAGAATTATCTTCACAACCATCTTGTATCAAATTTATTGTGTGCTATATTTCATGCTATATGTAAAATAAGCGGTATTGTAAGTTTGTAAAATATTGTGTAAATGTTTGAACGCGAAATATTATTATAATCAGTTTTTCATATAGAATTGTAGTAGTTGAATTGTATATTAGCTACTAAGTATGAACTTAACGGGTAGGTACTACCCGAATTTAAACTTATAAAACGCTAATATGAAGAAAAAGCTTTTATAAATGAGTTCATATTATGCTACGAAATACTATTAACTACTCTTAATATTCTGTATGATTAACTTGTTCCATTTGACTATTTTGAAGGAAATGGCACCGACTACTCGACACACCGTGAATATGAATGAAGAGGAATTCCGTACTTTTCTAGCTTCAAACATAGCCGCAGTACAGGCTGCGCTACATACCAACAATAACCTTGGATCTAGCAGTACAGGAAATCGTGTAGGATGCACATACAAAGAATTCACTGCCTGCAACCCTTTGGAATTTGATGGAACCGAAGGACCGATCGGATTGAAAAGGTGGACCGAGAAGGTCGAATCGGTGTTTGCCATAAATAAGTGTACTGAAGAGGACAAAGTGAAGTACACTACGCATACCTTCACAGGTTCTGCGTTAACATGGTGGAATACCTATCTAGAGCAAGTGGGACAAGATGATGCTTACGCACTACCGTGGTCAGCATTCAAGCACTTGATGAACGAGAAGTACCGTCCCAGAACCGAGGTCAATAAGCTCAAGACAGAACTTAGAGGGTTACGAACCCAAGGATTTGATATTACCACGTACGAAAGACGATTCACAGAATTGTGCCTATTGTGTCCGGGAGCGTTCGAAGATGAGGAAGAGAAGATCGACGCGTTTGTGAAAGGATTACCGGAAAGAATCCAAGAAGATATAAGTTCACACGAGCCCGCCTCCATACAACAGGCATGTAGAATGGCTCACAAACTAGTGAACCAGATTGAAGAAAGAATTAAAGAACAGACTGCTGAAGAGGCCAATGTGAAGCAAGTCAAAAGAAAGTGGGAGGAAAACGGTGATAAGAATCACCAATACAACAACAACAGCAATTACAACAATAATCGCAACAATTATCCCAACAATCGCAACATCAATCGTAACATCAATCGCAACTACAACAAATGGCCCAACAATAACAACAACAACAACAACAGCAACTACAACAATCATCCCAACAACAATAATAACCGCAACAACAACAATCAGAAGCATCTATGTCAAAGGTGTGAAAAGTATCACTCGGGGTTCTGCACCAAATTTTGCAACAAGTGTAAAAGAAATGGTCATAGCGCGGCGAAGTGTGAGGTCTACGGACCAGGGGTTAATAGAACGAAAGGAACAAATGGTGTCGGAATGAGTAATGGCGGAGTAAGTAGTGTCGGAGCAAGTTATGCCAACGTAGTTTGTTATAAATGTGGAAAACCGGGCCACGTTATTAGAAATTGCCCGAACCAGGAGAACACGAATGGACAAGGCCGCGGAAGAGTTTTCAATATTAATGCGGCAGAGGCACTGGAAGACCCGGAGCTTGTTACGGGTACGTTTCTTATTGACAATAAATCTGCTTACGTTTTATTTGATTCGGGTGCGGATAGAAGCTATATGAGTAGAGATTTTTGTGCTAAATTAAGTTGTCCATTGACGCCTTTGGATAGTAAATTTTTACTCGAATTAGCAAATAGTAAATTAATTTCAGCAGATAATATATGTCGGAATCGAGAAATTAAACTGGTTAGCGAAACATTTAAGATTGATTTGATACCAGTAGAGTTAGGGAGTTTTGATGTGATAATCGGTATGGACTGGTTGAAAGAAGTGAAAGCAGAGATCGTTTGTTATAAAAATGCAATTTGCATTATACGAGAAAAAGGAAAACCCTTAATGGTGTACGGAGAAAAGGGCAACACGAAGCTACATCTTATTAGTAATTTAAAGGCACAAAAACTAATAAGAAAAGGTTGCTATGCTGTTCTAGCACACGTCGAGAAAGTACAAACTGAAGAAAAGAGCATCAATGATGTTCCCGTTGCAAAAGAATTTCCCGACGTATTTCCGAAAGAATTACCGGGATTACCCCCACATCGATCCGTTGAATTTCAAATAGATCTTGTACCAGGAGCTGCACCAATAGCTCGTGCTCATTACAGACTCGCACCCAGCGAGATGAAAGAACTACAAAGCCAATTACAAGAACTTTTAGAGCGTGGTTTCATTTGACCAAGCACATCACCGTGGGGAGCTCCTGTTTTGTTTGTCAAGAAGAAAGATGGTACATTCAGGTTGTGTATCGACTACCGAGAGTTGAACAAACTTACCATCAAGAACCGCTACCCACTACCGAGAATTGACGACTTATTTGATCAACTACAAGGCTCGTCTGTTTATTCAAAGATTGACTTACGTTCCGGGTATCATCAAATGCGGGTGAAAGAAGATGATATTCCAAAGACTGCTTTCAGAACATGTTACGGTCATTACGAGTTTATGGTCATGCCGTTTGGTTTAACTAATGCACCAGCTGTGTTCATGGACCTTATGAACCGAGTGTGTGGACCATACCTTGACAAGTTTGTCATTGTTTTCATTGATGACATACTTATTTACTCAAAGAATGACCAAGAATACGGTGAACATTTGAGAAAGGTGTTAGAAGTATTGAGGAAGGAAGAATTGTACGCTAAGTTTTCAAAGTGTGCATTTTGGTTGGAAGAAGTTCAATTCCTCGGTCACATAGTGAACAAAGAAGGTATTAAGGTGGATCCGGCAAAGATGGAAACTGTTGAAAAGTGGGAAACCCCGAAAACTCCGAAACACATACGCCAGTTTTTAGGACTAGCTGGTTACTACAGAAGGTTCATCCAAGACTTTTCCAGAATAGCAAAACCCTTGACTGCATTAACGCATAAAGGGAAGAAATTTGAATGGAATGATGAACAATAGAAAGCGTTTCAGTTATTGAAGAAAAAGCTAACTACGGCACCTATATTGTCATTGCCTGAAGGGAATGATGATTTTGTGATTTATTGTGACGCATCAAAGCAAGGTCTCGGTTGTGTATTAATGCAACGAATGAAGGTGATTGATTATGCGTCTAGACAATTGAAGATTCACGAACAAAATTATACGACGCATGATTTGGAATTAGGTTGTTTTTGCATTAAAGACTTGGAGGCACTACTTATATGGAGTCAAAAGTATTATATATACCGAACACAAAAGTCTTCAACACATATTTAATCAGAAACAACTGAATATGAGGTAGCGTAGGTGGATTGAATTGTTGAATGATTACGACTTTGAGATTCGTTACCACCCGGGGAAGGCAAATGTGGTAGCCGACGCCTTGAGTAGAAAGGACAGAGAACCCATTTGAGTAAAATCTATGAATATAATGATTCACAATAACCTTACTACTTAAATAAAGGAGGCGCAACAAGGAGTTTTAAAAGAGGGAAATTTAAAGAATGAAATACCCAAAGGATCGGAGAAGCATCTTAATATTCGGGAAGATGGAACCCGGTATAGAGCTGAAAGGATTTGGGTACCAAAATTTGGAGATATGAGAGAAATGGTACTTAGAGAAGCTCATAAAACCAGATACTCAATACATCCTGGAACGGGGAAGATGTACAAGGATCTCAAGAAACATTTTTGGTGGCCAGGTATGAAAGCCGATGTTGCTAAATACGTAGGGGAATGTTTGATGTGTTCTAAGGTCAAAGCTAAGCATCAGAAACTATCAGGTCTACTTCAACAACCCGAAATCCCGGAATGGAAATGGGAAAACATTACCATGGATTTCATCACTAAATTGCCAAGGACTGCAAGTGGTTTTGATACTATTTGGGTAATAGTTGATCGTCTCACCAAATCAACACACTTCCTGCCAATAAGAGAAGATGACAAGATGGAGAAGTTAGTACGACTGTATTTGAAGGAAGTCGTCTCCAGACATGGAATACCAATCTCTATTATCTCTGATAGGGATGGCAGATTTATTTCAAGATTCTGGCAGACATTACAGCAAGCATTAAGAACTCGTCTAGACATGAGTACTGCCTATCATCCACAAACTAATGGGCAGAGCGAAAGGACGATACAAACGCTTGAAGACATGCTACGAGCATGTGTTATTGATTTCGGAAACAGTTGGGATCGACATCTACCGTTAGCAAAATTTTCCTACAACAACAGCTACCATTCAAGCATTGAGATGGCGCCGTTTGAAGCACTTTATGGTAGAAAGTGCAGGTCTCCAATTTGTTGGAGTAAAGTGGGGGATAGACAGATTACGGGTCCGGAGATAATACAAGAAACTACCGAGAAGATCATCCAAATTCAACAACGGTTGAAAACCGCCCAAAGTCGACAAAAGAGCTACGCTGACATTAAAAGAAAAGATATAGAATTTGAAATTAGAGAGATGGTCATGCTTAAAGTTGCACCTTGGAAAGGCGTTGTTCGATTTGGTAAACGAGGGAAATTAAATCCAAGGTATATTGGACCATTCAAGATTATTGATCGTGTCGGACCAGTAGCTTACCAACTTGAGTTACCTCAACAACTCGCGGCTGTACATAACACTTTCCACATCTCGAATTTGAAGAAATGTTTTGCTAAAGAAGATCTCACTATTCCGTTAGATGAAATCCAAATCAACGAAAAACTTCAATTCATCGAAGAACCCGTCGAAATAATGGATCGTGAGGTTAAAAGACTTAAGCAAAATAAGATACCAATTGTTAAGGTTCGATGGAATGCTCGTAGAGGACCCGAGTTCACCTGGGAGCGTGAAGATCAGATGAAGAAGAAATACCCGCATCTATTTCCAGAAGATTCGACAACACCTTCAACAGCTTAAAATTTCGGGACGAAATTTATTTAACGGGTAGGTACTGTAGTGACCCGAACTTTTCCATGTTTATATATATTAATTGAGATTAATATTTACATGATTAAATGTTTCCAACATGTTAAGCAATTAAACTTGTTAAGACTTGATTAATTGAAATAGGTTTCATATAGACAATTGACCACCCAAGTTGACCGGTGATTCACGAACGTTAAAACTTGTAAAAACTATATGATGACATATATATGGATATATATATATATATATATATATATATATATATATATATATATATATATATAGTTAACATGATATTATGATAAGTAAATATATCATTAAGTATATTAACAATGAACTACATATGTAAAAACAAGACTACTAACTTAATGATTTTTAAACGAGACATATATGTAACGATTATCGTTGTAAAGACATTTAATGTATATATATATCATATTAAGAGATATTTATACATGATAATATCATAATAATATAATAATTTAAAATCTCATTTGATATTATAAACATTGGGTTAACAACATTTAACAAGATCGTTAACCTAAAGGTTTCAAAACAACACTTACATGTAACGACTAACGATGACTTAACGACTCAGTTAAAATGTATATACATGTAGTGTTTTAATATGTATTTATACACTTTTGAAAGACTTCCATACACTTATCAAAATACTTCTACTTAACAAAAATGCTTACAATTACATCCTCGTTCAGTTTCATCAACAATTCTACTCGTATGCACCCGTATTCGTACTCGTACAATACACAGCTTTTAGATGTATGTACTATTGGTATATACACTCCAATGATCAGCTCTTAGCAGCCCATGTGAGTCACCTAACACATGTGGGAACCATCATTTGGCAACTAGCATGAAATATCTCATAAAATTACAAAAATATGAGTAATCATTCATGACTTATTTACATGAAAACAAAATTACATATCCTTTATATCTAATCCATACACCAACGACCAAAAACACCTACAAACACTTTCATTCTTCAATTTTCTTCATCTAATTGATCTCTCTCAAGTTCTATCTTCAAGTTCTAAGTGTTCTTCATAAATTCTACAAGTTCTAGTTACATAAAATCAAGAATACTTTCAAGTTTGCTAGCTCACTTCCAATCTTGTAAGGTGATCATCCAACCTCAAGAAATCTTTGTTTATTACAGTAGATTATCATTCTAATACAAGTTAATAATCATATTCAAACTTTGGTTCAATTTCTATAACTATAACAATCTTATTTCAAGTGATGATCTTACTTGAACTTGTTTTCGTGTCATGATTCTGCTTCAAGAACTTTCAAGCCATCCAAGGATCCTTTGAAGCTAGATCCATTTTTTTTCATTTCCAGTAGGTTTATCCAAGGAACTTGAGGTAGTAATGATGTTCATAACATTATTCGATTCATACATATAAAGCTATCTTATTCGAAGGTTTAAACTTGTAATCACTAGAACATAGTTTAGTTAATTCTAAACTTGTTCGCAAATAAAAGTTAATCCTTCTAACTTGACTTTTAAAATTAACTAAACACATTTTCTATATCTATATGATATGCTAACTTAAGGATTTAAAACCTGGAAACACGAAAAACACCGTAAAACCAGATTTACGCCGTCGTAGTAACACCGCGGGCTGTTTTGGATTAGTTAATTAAAAAGTATGATAAACTTTGATTTAAAAGTTGTTATTCTGGGAAAATGATTTTTACTATGAACCTGAAACTATATCCAAAAATCATGGTTAAACTCAAAGTGGAAGTATGTTTTCTAAAATGGTCATCTAGACGTCGTTCTTTCGACTGAAATGACTACCTTTACAAAAACGACTTGTAACTTATTTTTCCGACTATAAACCTATACTTTTTCTGTTTAGATTCATAAAATAGAGTTCAATATGAAACCATAGCAATTTGACTCACTCAAAACGGATTTAAAATGAAGAAGTTATAGGTAAAACAAGATTGGATAATTTTTCTCATTTTAGCTACGTGAAAATTGGTAACAAATCTATTCCAACCATAACTTAATCAACTTGTATTGTATATTATGTAATCTTGACATACCATAGACACGTATACAATGTTTTGACCTATCATGTCGACACATCTATATATATTTCGGAACAACCATAGACACTCTATATGTAAATGTTGGAGTTAGCTATACAGGGTTGAGGTTGATTCCAAAATATATATAGTTTGAGTTGTGATCAATACTGAGATATGTATACACTGGGTCGTGGATTGATTCAAGATAATATTTATCGATTTATATCTGTACATCTAACTGTGGACAACTAGTTGTAGGTTACTAACGAGGACAGCTGACTTAATAAACTTAAAACATCAAAATGTATTAAAAGTGTTGTAAATATATTTTGAACATACTTTGATATATATGTATATATTGTTATAGGTTCGTGAATCAACCAGTGGCCAAGTCTTACTTCCCGACGAAGTAAAAATCTGTGAAAGTGAGTTATAGTCCCACTTTTAAAATCTAATATTTTTGAGATGAGAATACATGCAGGTTTTATAAATGATTTACAAAATAGACACAAGTACGTGAGACTACATTCTATGGTTGAATTATCGAAATCGAATATGCCCCTTTTTATTAAGTCTGGTAATCTAAGAATTAGGGAACAGACACCCTAATTGACGCAAATCCTAAAGATAGATCTATCGGGCCCAACAAGCCCCATCCAAAGTACCGGATGCTTTAGTACTTCGAAATTTATATCATGTCCGAAGGAGGATCCCGGAATGATGGGGATATTCATATATGCATATTGTTAATGTCGATTACCAGGTGTTCACCATATGAATAATTTTTATCTCTATGTATGGGATGTGTATTGAAATATGAAATCTTGTGGTCTATTGTTACAATTTGATATATATAGGTTAAACCTATAACTCACCAACATTTTTGTTTACGTTTAAAGCATGTTTATTCTCGGGTGAATACTAAGAGCTTCCGCTATTGCATACTAAAATAAGGACAAGATTTGGAGTCCATGTTTGTATGATATTGTGTAAAAACTGCATTCAAGAAACTGATTTCGATGTAACATATTTGTATTGTAAACCATTATGTAATGGTCGTGTGTAAACAGTATATTTTAGATTATCATTATTTGATAATCTACGTAAAGCTTTTTAAACCTTTATTTATGAAATAAAGGTTATGGTTTGTTTTAAAAATGAATGCAGTCTTTGATAAACGTCTCATATAGAGGTCAAAACCTCGCAACGAAATCAATTAATATGGAACGTTTTTAATCAATAAGAACGGGACATTTCAGCTATCGATTAGGGTGGTGATGAAAAAGGATACGGTTTGGTGAGGGTGGCGGATTAGTTATTGAACAAAACAGAAAATAAACTCGAGCATATAGTGGGTGGTGGATTGTGGTGGTGGTGTTTGATCCTTGGTGGAGGTTCATGGTGATTGGGTGGTTGTGATCTAGTGGCAGGCAGGAGCAAGGGTTGGTGATCAGACGAGGGAGTGAGGATGGAAGATAGTTTTGATCATTATGCAAGTATATGTGTATATATATTATGATATGTATATGTCATGAATCTATATATGTAAGGAAAGTTATAAACACATTAATCTAATCACAAGCTAAATAGTTAAATAATAATATATATAATTAATAAAAGAAACGTTCACAAACACTTATAGCTGTAATATAAGATATTTCCTACCGACAGTTTCGGTACATCGGACTCCGTCGTTAATTCAGTGGCGGATAAAAAGTACTCAAATAAATTCCAAATTTTTATGATAATTATATTTATTTATTCTAATCATTATGGTATAAAATTGATTATTTATAATTAAATTATTTTCTAGTTCTCAACCCCAAGTAAAATATACAAAGTGTAAAAATTTAATAAATATCTCCTAAATATACTTTATTTATATAATAAGATATGTTTTAAATAATAATTATCATAATATCATATTTCATAACAACAACATTTAATGTTTCAAATTATACTTCCAATTTTTTATTTATTTATATATATACACACATATCTATTTACAAATAGTGGTTCGTGAATCGTCGAGAGCAGTCAAAGATCAATTGAATATATGAAACAATTCAAAATTTTTGAGACTCAACATAACAGACTTTGCTTATCGTGTCAAAAACACAATATCGTATCGAGAGTTTGATTCAAAATTAGTCGAAATTTTCCGGGTCGTGACAATGTGCGTAGCTTGTGAGGGCAAAATAGTCCATCCCACTCTATTTCTATTCCAATTCTTCTTCACCTACCTTAAGAGAGTGGCTTATCGAGTGATTCTGTTTTGGTTTAGGTCGAAGAGGATAGTGAGGTGGAGAACTTTGTGTCTGCTGGTTCGGATGTATTGGGGTTAACCTTATTATATTTAGGTAATAAGGTTTCAGTTTGTGGGGATATGACTTCGTCCTTGTCTGATGGATTGGAACAAGTTATCATCTCAGCAGGTAGTTTAGGCCCTTTAGGTAATTTAGGTGGTGGAAATGATGTGGATAAGGTGGGGACTTGCAATGTTTTGGGTTGAAGTGGTGCTAAAGATTGTCCGTGTTGTGTTGTGTTGTGTATAGAAAAACCTTAAGGGGCACTCGTTGTCAAAGTTCAAGTCCAAGGGGTCAAACGGGGAAGGTAATGGCAATGGCTTGAAGACGTCGGACTTTAGATGAATCTTCCAAGGTCAAGAAGAAGAAAAAAAGGAAGGGCAAGCTGGTTGTGGTGGACAAGGACGGGGATGATGATTCCATTTGTATTGCAGAAGGTGATTTGGATATGGACTTTTATATATTCATATCGCGCGAGCAAATCCGTTCGTTTCTCCAAAGTACACGACAAACTTATGAAGTCGGGTTCCGAATGCAAGACTGTTAGTGTTGAAGTTGCGAGGCATGATTCTTCGGGCCCTTCATACGTTTTTTATGCTCGTTTATTCTATTGTTGTGGTGCTTTAGTTCCTGGTGAGTCCTTTTATTGCGGTTGTCTTTGTATTGGTTTGTATTGTTATTGAGTCGAAAACAAACGTTGATTTATTGGCGACTTGACTAACTCTTAGAGCCTAAAGTAAATTTCAGGTAGGATTTAAAACCCATGAAAATTTGATTTTACCATTTTCATGGCGTCTCAATTTTATTTTATTTGTTAAAACTTTTTTCCTACTTATTGGCCGGAGGTCCACTCTGAAACAATCTCTCTATCTGTTGAATAGAGAGAGGGATGACTTTTGGTGTTTCACTCTGGGCGGAGAAATGACTTGTCTTTATTCTCGGATAGGGGAAGGATTGTCTACATCTCACCTCTCCCATACACCGCTTATGTGGTATTGGGTTTTGTTGTTGTTGTTGTTGTTGTTGTTTAGTTTCCTAGTTTCATTCTCCTTTGGTCGTTGGGATGTTTTTCGTGCTTTGTTTTGTTAGTTATGTGCCGACTCTGTAAATTTGTGCAGGTTAATGGTGAAAGTTTCCCGCTTTTACACAAACAAGCTCATTGAATATACGTAGTTAATGAATCACAACTTAATTGTTTTTCTCTACTTCTGTTTCTCTTCTTTCCTATTGGTTTATATTATTTGTGTGGATATTTTTGTGTTGCAAATGAGCAGAGAAACCATTTAAAATATACACAGGTAACTACATAATAATGTTAAAATTATAAGATACATATATATACTAGCAACAAGACTTGCATTCTGATTAACCTACAAACATAGCAAGTAAAATGTCTCTAAACACATACTCCAGCACCGTATATTGAATGTTTAATGTAATCAAATTTTGTTACCAAGGTCATTTCAGAGCACCAGAAACTAAAAAAAGTATATTACAAATATCAAGTATGACAAACATTCCAACAATAACGATTATGAGCATGTATTTCAGTTATGTTTTTGGAAAGAATCCTGGTAGATGAACATCACATATAAAAAAAAAAAAAAAAATTCTCCTTATATGCTATAGTAGACAAACCGGGCATTGTTTGGATGACAAACATTCCAACATCATATGGAAATTAGAAATTCTTAATTTTGCTATTACTATGGTCTTGATACTATAGCAAGTTCACGAAGGCAGGCACTAATGCAGCCTTGCTTTTCGTTATTAATATTATAACATTGAAGGCCTCTGCACGCAAGCTAGAAAAACGTGCTTGAATTCTATCCCTCTTTGATGCTGGAAGCTCCCCTTTCAGTAAGTATTCAATCTGACGCAACGTTGAAAATATTTCATTAATCTTTTGGCCCCCTTCATCAATCTGCCAAAACAGATCTTGCCAACAGTTCTCGAAATGTGTCGCCAGTTGATCGTCCATATTTGCCTCATTCCGCTCCATTGGTGATTTACTCTGATCTATAGGAGCACTATTATTATCACATTTATATTTCTGTTTTGCTAGCAGCATCTGCAACTCGAGCATAATTTGTTGTGCTTTTGTGGCATTCTCCAATGCTTTCATCTCCTACATGATATCATAGAACATTATAAAAGTCTTTTGTTTATCATCATCTTTTATTTAATTATTATATTTATATTTATAATTATAATTATATATAGGAAGCGGGTTCTAAGCCTTTTGAAATATCAGATCTCGTGTATCAATTATACTTTTATTCCAAACCATCCCTATTAAATTTTCAACTTATCATTATGTGCTAAAAGTATGTCTGCTAAAAGATTTTCATTATTATAAATTGGGCTAGAATTATTACTCAAATTTGGAAGACGCTACTAATACCATATGAATATCATTATCAAAATTTAAACTTATACTAAAAGCCAAGTAACTTAATCACTTAACATGTATTATAATACGGAGTGTAATACGGAGTATAATACGGAGTATTATACCAAATCAATAGCCATAGAGCATACGAAAATTTTAAGTTGAAATCTAATGTTAAATACTAGTATGATAAATATAGCAACACGACGTGTTCCAATGGTGAAGCTACCTGATGTGAGAATATCGTGACAATGGCATTTGGAGAACCATCTAGCAGATAGTTTTTGACTTCTGTAGGCATTTTTAAATTCTTTTGTTCTTCCTCCTTCATTCGGGAAAGTTGACTCTTGTGTAACGGACGTGGGAAGTGGTCTAAGTTTGCTGGATAAATCTTGAAACTCGTTAAGTTAGCAAATGAAGATGGTAGATGAGAGACTAGTTGCACGGATGATGCAAGAACCTGAAAAATATTATACAAAATGAACATTATGTATACACATAAATAGTTAAATAAATCATAACGAGTGACGTTGAGTCCTATATATGAATATGAAGTGTGTTTAAAATAAATAGAGTGCTAATAAAAAATAAATGTATAAACATTAAAGAACTAATTAATACCTCTACAATTTCCAATCCAAGTGTAAGATATTTGACGTTGCGGAACTGTTGAAGCATGTCTATGATTTTAGGAGCATCTTCTTTATCTGGATAACAAATATAAAAGTCTACTTTCTCCAAAGAAAACAACCCATCTGTGGAAAACGTAAAATGACCTTGCATTTCATACGTCAATGAGGATAATTCAGGTGCAGAAATCAAACCCCCTTGACAATTTACAACGGTGAGAAACTTAAGGTGAGGTGCAACCACATTAATAGCATAAGACTGATATCCATTTATTACATTGAGAGTAGAAAGTTGAGGATGGGAGATGGTAATGAAAGGACCGCATCCATGACATATCTCACACTTAGTTAAGGTGAGATTTTTTAAGTTTGGGCACTTAGAAAAAAGACCACATAACTCATTATAATTATCACCGAATTTGAACTTGACACCATCGAGACACAACGTTGTTAAAGCTGGTAGGTCCCAAGTTGACGTGATCTTAGTGTAATGATAACTTAATCCAATCAAAGTGAGATCTTTGAGAGACTGAGAAATAAAAAGAGAAATAGGGAATTCAATATCCCTGTACCGATAACTAATAGTCATCTTTGAAACATTGTGCGAAAACGCATAGTTCATAATCTTTTTGACAAACTCTTGACTAGCTTCGTCCCTAAAACAAAGTTTAATGGACTCCAATTCTATTTCACTATTGCGGGAAGACATAACATGATTAACAGACTCATAGAATTTGGGTAAATGATTAAGATGGTCAAGTGAGAAATCAAGATGCGGGATTGACTTCCAAGTATTCTTCCATCTAGATGACAAAACACTAGTTCTGATAGCATCTTTGGTATCGCTAAAAGAGAGAATTTTGTTAACGAGATCATCTGGCAAACTGCTTAGTCTATCGACTTCCGCATTCATTCTCACTATTTAAGCTGCAAGTTAATAGCATAAACCAAGAATCATGAGATACTTAATAGGAATTAAAACAAATGCACAACATTACTTAGGCTAAAGAATGAACAAACTAGTTTTAAACAATGACAAATTCTGAAAACTTCCTGTGTACACCATTTTCATTAGTTCATGCGGTGTAAGTTATTTACATCATAAATAATGTTTAATCGAATAAATCATAATACAGTACATAATAATACTGTAACTTATGATTAAATCTGTATTTATTATAAATTATTAATATTGTATAATCAATCAAATCTTGTAATTTAATTATGATCATCTTATTATTTTAGTTTATATATCTTTGTTCTTTTTCTAAATTTAATTAAAAATTAATTAGTACTGTATTGCCATATAATCACCAAAATCAATTAACTCGTAAATACAGTACTTAATTAGTATTAATAACTTAACATTTGTGCTTAATTTGTCTAAAATACTACAATCAATTAAATCGTGTAATTTAATTATGATCATCTTGTGATTTTAGAGTTTATCTTTATTCCTTTTTTATTCAAGAAAAAACACAACTCTTGATGAATAGGGAATACATTGAGTACGACTATTGTAACAGCTTTTAAAAAATCCCATTAAACTCATAAGTATAAAAACAATCTAAACTTTTCTTTTCATTGCGGGGCCAAAGGACTAAATTTATAATCCAAGGACCCTCTGCTGTTCTCTGAAAAAAAAAAAAAAAAAAAAAAAAATAATTCCAAAGGACCCAAAGTGTAAAATCATAATCATCCATGACTTCTTATATATTGAACTTTTTCTTCCTTTATTTTCTTATTTTCGAATCAAATTATTTAAAAAAAAATAAACCTAATATATATTGTTTATTAGTACAAAAATTTAGGTCCAAATTCACCAACAAACCACACATTTGAAGACCCGCAACTTACTGATTCGATGATATTGATGATTCCTCGAGATAATTAGTAAAGCCTAATAATAACAGATAACAGATTAATATAAATATTGAGGTTAGGATGACTATTACCTTCAAAATAAAATGGAGTTTGTACCGTAACTCTGCCGACTGCAGCCCTTCTATTGTCTCTATTCCTTTGGCGTCATCATAATTTTAAGTGTTAATGTGAGATTAGGGTTGAAATTATGAATTTAATGACTTCCTTTAATAGTGAGATCTGGAGTCGTTTCGTCCGCAACAATCGGAAAACAGGGCTATACAAATGGAAAGTGTATAATCGTAGTTCGATATATTGGCCCAATTTGACTATTTAATTTTACTTTATTATTTTATTAATATTAATATTAATAAATTAATATTAATATATATATTATATATTATTATTATAGCTCAGAGTAATCTTTTCTTTGATTTGGCCCAACTTAATACTGTAATTGGTAAACGTATGTATGTAAAGGATCCCTTCTAATGATAGCAATTTAGGTTGTAGTCAAATCTGCATAAGAAATATTGTACATAGTATTTGTATAATGATTTGAAAATGTCAGTTATATTGGAGGTTTTATTAAATTCTTTCGTGTAGGGTAAAATAATCGATAGCCGGATAAATCACTGAATCGTGGTATCACTTTTCGAAAGTAATTATTCGACCCTTATAGCCTGGGTTACACGAATATCACTTTGGGATAAGACAGAGATTAAATTCTTGTTTTGGCAGAAACAAGAATTCCTTTTGCAGAAGAATATTTTGGTGTTCGTAACTTGTGTATTTTTCTCATGCATATTGGTTAATATATTTATATACACCCTTAATCATGAAAGAGTCTTTTATTAAAATCAATTGGCCGGTTGATTAATAAAAGTATCTTCTATAATATTCAAAAGTGGTTACAGGAAGAATATTTCTATAAACAAATATTATCACTTCCATCATTAAAGTAAAAGTTGTTACTTTTACAATAAACAAATATTATATTTTACAACTATCAAAGCATGAGTGATCACTTTATAATAAACAAGTATTATTCCTTCAACCACTAAAGCAAAAGTGGGTGCAAGAATAATTCTTCCGTAATCACTCAAAATTGTGTTAAGTGTTTTCTTACTGCTGTCTCTTAAGAACCAGCACTGCAAAAGGACCAGCAGCGCAAAAATCAGCAAACAGGACCAGCAGCGCAAAAGTCAGCATACAGGACCAGCAGCGCAAAAGTCAGCATACAGGACCAGCAGCGCAGAGGAACCAGCAAACAGGACCAGCTGCGCAGAACAACCAGCACAGGGACCAGCTGCGCAGAACAACCAGCACAGGGACCAGCTGCGCAAAACAACCAGCACAGGGACCAGCTGCGCAGAACAACCAGCACAGGGACCAGCAATGCAGAACAACCAGCACAAGGACCAGCAATGCAGAACAACCAGCACAAGGACCAGCAATGCAGAACAACCAGCACAAAACACTTAGCCAAATTTCAGCTTACTAAGAAAACTTAGTACTGAAAACACTTAGTCAAATTTCAGGTAGACCAAGTCATGATAGTAAATAATGGAAAACCACTTTTGGGTTCGGGTAATCTATCACTTAATGGGTGTACACTCCGTACCTCCAAACCCATTTACAAGTGTAGATTAAAACCCAAAATTACACTAAATTTACAACAATCCTCCCCAATTTAGTGCAATTCGTTTCATGAGAATTAAACAAATTAAAACAAAACTCATGCATAAATGAAAATATCTTGAAGATTGAATTTTCACCTTAGTACATTACACATTCCAAATATTCGAGAATCGGGGTGTTCTAAGAATTGAACCCTTCAACCCATTTGAATAACTGAAAATAACATACACATAAGTTTTCAAATACTCTAAAGCTATCCTGACACTTTACAAGCCATGTGTCCATATCCATTCATGAATGTATCTAAAGCAAAAGTCCAAGCTTTGTTGAAGCGGCAAAACTTCACATTCACATAGGTAGTTCATTTCAGTCATGCACCTGCTATTGCACTTTTTCAAATAAACCATTAAGAAGCTAAACTTCATCCTCACCTTCAACATGTCCGAGTACATACCTTACCTTGGGATGATACAAAATTTTGTACTCCAAATTTCTAAGTATAAGTCTTCCACATTGAATTCAACTTCTAATTTTCATCAGAAGGGAATTGGGTATCTTATAATTAGAAATTTATGTGGACTTTAAACCCATCCCCACAGCAGACTTGTTCACCAAGTCTCTTGCCAATCCCTTCATCAAGTGATCAGCTAAATTCTGTTGTGACCTCACGAACACTATAGAAATCACCCCATTCATGATGAGTTCACGAATCATGCTATGTCTGACACCTAAGTGTCTAGACTTTCCATTGTACATCTGGCTATAAGCCTTTGCCAATGTCGCAGCACTATCACAATGGATAGACATGGGTGCTATAGGTTTAGGCCATAATGGTATCTCATGGATCAAGTTTCTAAGCCATTCTGCTTCTTTACCAGCAGCAGCTAAAGCAACAAACTCAGATTCCATCGTTGAGTTGGTAATACATGTCTGCTTCTTAGAAGCCCATGAAATAGCACCTCCCCCAAGCAAGAACACCTAACCACTCGTTGAAGAATGATCTTCAATATTGGTTATCCAACTCGCATCAGAATATCCTTCTATTACCGAAGGAAACCCATTATAAGATAAACTATAGTCCATAGTTTTCTTCAAGTACTTCAGTACCCGCCTAATTGCTTGCCAGTGATGAGTACTAGGATTACTAGTATATCTACTCAGTTTTCCCACAGCAAAAGCAATATCCGGCCTTGTACAAGTCATGGCGTACATCAAACAGCCAATCACCTGAGAATACTCAAGTTGTGATACAGCTTCACCTTGATTAGGCATAAGCTTCTCACTTGGATCAACAGGGGTACTCACAGGATTACATTCAAAGCAATTGAACTTTTTCAACACCTTCTCAATATAATGAGATTGACAAATCGAAATTCCTTTGCTTTCACGTTTGATCCTAATGCCAAGGATAACGTCAGCCTCCCCCATATCTTTCATGGAGAATTTTGATGACAAAAATTCTTTTGTTAAATCAACCTGACTTTGGTCAGTCCCAAAGATTAACATGTCATCAACATATAGACAAATTATAACTCCTTTACTAGAATCATCAAATTTACTATATACACATTTATCTGCTTGGTTTAATTTAAAACCACTAGATAAAATCACTTCATCAAACTTTTGATGCCATTGCTTAGGTGCTTGTTTCAAACCATATAAGGATTTCACAAGTTTGCACACCTTGCCTTCATTTCCTGGCATGACAAAGCCCTGAGGTTGGTTCATATAAACCTCCTCATCCAATTCACCATTCAAGAATGCTGTCTTCACATCCATCTGGTGAATAACTAGATTGTGAATCGTAGCCAAAGCAATCAGCAGTCTAATGGTAGTGATACGTGCCACGGGAGCATAAGTATCAAAATAGTCAATTCCAGACTTTTGTCTAAAGCCTTGAATGACTAACCTTGCCTTGAACTTTTCAATAGTTCCATCCACCTTCATCTTCTTTTTGAAAATCCATTTACAACCCAAAGGTTTGCAACCAGGAGGTAGATCAGCTAACACCCAAGTGTTATTGCCCATGATAGAATCTATCTCATCATTAATTGCCTCTTTTCAGAATGCAACATCCTGAGACCTCATTGCTTCATCATATGTTTTAGGATCATCATCAACATTGAAACAATACGAATATTGGGTAGAAACATCATCCCTAGAACCTTCAACTAAGTATAGTTGAAAATCTGGTCCAAATGATTTAGGTTTCCTTTTTCTTTTGCTTTTTCGAAGCTCAAGTGACTGATCAACAGTCTTTTCAGAGACTTCATCATTACAATCCTTATTGATTCCATTGTTACTTGGAATCATATCCTTTGGTCTAGGTATAGATGAAAATCGATTTTCATCAAAGATTGCATCCCTTGAATCAATCACAGAATTGATTGAGACAAACTCATTAGGCTCTATTACATAGAACCTATATGCCTTGGAATGTTCAACATATCCAACAAATATGCAATCTATACCTCTTTCACCTAAACTTTTCTTCTTGGGATCAGGTAGTCATACAACCGCCCTACAGCCCCATACCCAAAGATAATTCAAGTTAGGTTTCCTTTTATTCCAAAGTTCATAAGGTGTAATCTTGTTTCTTTTGTTAGGAACTCTATTAAGCAAATAACAAGCTGTTAACAAAGCTTCCCCCCAAAATCCTTCACTTAAACCCGAATAGGATAACATGGAATTAACCATTTCCTTAAGGACCCTATTCTTCCTTTCAGATATACCATTTTGTTGTGGAGTATAAGGAGCTGTGGTCTCATGGATAATACCAACGGATTGGAAATACGATTGGTCAATGTATTCACCTCCCCTATCTGTTCTAAGTCTTTTAATCAAAGCCTTTTGTTGTAATTCTACTTCAGTTTTAAATATTTTAAATTTATCTAATGCTTCATCCTTAGTATGTAACAAATAAACATAGCAAAATCTAGAAGCATCATCAATAAAAGTCACAAAATATTTCTTGTTCCCTAAAGTAGGAGTAGCATGCAAATCACATAAATCACTATGTATTAATTCCAAAATTTCAGTATCACGATGTACATTTTGAAATGGTTTCTTAGTGATCTTTGTTAACATACACGTTTTACACTTTTCATTGTTCATGTCAAAAGCCGGTATTAATCCATCTTTAGACATATCTTGCATTCTTTTAAAGTGTATATGTCCTAGTCTAGCATGCCAAAGTGTAGAATTATTTATACTAGAAGTAGATATAAAAGCAAAATTAACATTCAAGTGATTAATGTTAAGTCTAAACATTCTATTGCATAAATAACCAAAACCAACAAACATACCATGTTTTGACAAAACAAACTTATCAGATTCAATCACTTGTTTATAACCACAACAATTTAACACACTACTGGAAACCAAATTTTTTCTTATTTGTGGTACATGCAAAACATCAAACAAACAAATAGTTTTTCCAGAACTAAAACACAAATCCACACTTCCACGTCCATGAACAGAGGCTGTTGACTCATTTCCCATATGAAGAATTGATCCATCAGTCACGGACTCGTAAGTCTTGAACCAAAATCTATCCTTGCATACATGGGTGGTGGCTCCCGAGTCAACCCACCACGCGACATCATCATCCTGCACAAAATAAGCCTCAGATATATATGAAACATAATAATTCTCGTTTGAATTATTAAATATATTCTGACCTTTCGAGTTGTGGTTGTTTAAACCATTTCTCGAACCGCTTGTGCTAGATCCTTTGGCATTATTATTACCAAAAATAACCTTGCAATCCTTTTTCATGTGTCCAGTTTTACCACACTTCCAACAAGTCAATTTAGACTTCTTGTTCGGATTAGCCTTGTTATAACCTTGATGTTTACGTTTGCCCTTTTTGTCATTATTACTAGTGAACTTTTTATGTTCCACCATATTGACAACAGACGTACCAGCAACTTCGTTGCTCTTTGGCTTGTCATTATCCTGCAACCTGAGGGATTCCTCAATACGCAGATGACTACCCAACTCAACAAGAGTTAACTCCTCCTTCTTATGTTTCAAAGAATGTTTAAATTCTTTCCAAGATGGAGGTAGTTTATCAATTATGCTTGAGACTTGAATAGACTCATCCATGTTCATCTTATGTTGTGTGAATTGACCAAGTATACGAATGAGCTCATTGTATTGTTCCAAGACCGGTCTAGAATCGACCATCTTGTAATTATTAAAATTACTCACAAGGAACTTTTTACTAGAAGCATCCTCAGACATATACTTGGTTTCTAAACAGTCCCATAGTTCTTTAGAAGATTCAACATTTAGGTAAATATCAAAAAGGGAATCAGCCATACCATTGAGGATTAAACCTCTAGCGATGTAGTCGTCGTTTTCCCACTTGCACCTTTTCCGAATTTGTTCAATAGTGGCATCATCACCATGATCTTCAGGAATTGGTGTGCTGAGTACGTACACCACACTCATGCTGCTCAGAAAGAAGTGCATCTTCTTTTGCCATCTCCT